>NC_133772.1:11958763-12078580 GCF_003597395.2 Chelonoidis abingdonii
GAACCCCCTTCTAAACTCAACCAAAGTTTCCACCTGCATCTCCAATCCTCGGATCTTTTCTTCCATCAGCTCTATCAGGCGGCACTTCATGCAGATGTAACCCTTTTCAGGCACCCCCTCCAGGATCGTGTACATGCTGCAGCTTCCACATCCAGTTATCCTCATTGTGTCTTTCACTGCTACCTCTGTATCAGTCATGGCCTTCTCACTTCGTGCCTGGCAGTCCAAGCCACACAACACAGTGCGGACCCCCAACAGGCACCAGGCTGCTGGCAGACCACCGCCCGCTTCCTTGTCTAGCTTGTATATAGTCAATTAATTTATTCTAAAAATATTGTGACATTTCTGATGAATGTTATTTGACCATCTCTTTTTAGAACTCAGATGCCTGATTGTCAGCACAGATGGAAAGGGAACTGGGATACGAAGCTTCAGCATGCATGCAGGAGGCTGTAACTCCTCAAAGAACTTTTGACCGGTCAAATTCATAAAACATTACTTCATCATTTAAAGTTAGTTCTTCCCTCTGAATTTACTTGTAGGGAAAGGGCTGATCTTTCACACACTGTGGGCAGCTTCTTTGTTTTATTTTTGAGAGATTAATAGGAAGTGGGAGAAGAATCCTTTTTGTTCTTAAATTACTTTCTTAACTTACTTCAGCACTTATAGGATTTATAATGCATGCCACTGGAAAGTAGTCTGGCCCCAGGTGAGATTACATCTGCTTCCTTGCTGGGAGCCTGGCACTCTTTTCTCACATCTCCTATTTAATGGAGACAGAGTACAGGATTTCTAATAATGACGAGCTGCAGCAAGGAGGTAACCTGAGATCCAAACTCCAGCACACCATTTGCTTCATTAGCTCTGTGTCTATTCGGCTCTCAGCTGAATCTTTCTATTGGGGTATGAGACTGAGGTCCTGAATACCTGTGGCATTGGAAGGTCTCACTCGCAAAAGCACTAGTGATAATCTAGGATCCTTACCAAATCTCATTTGGGGTAATTATATGCAGCCTCCTTAATGCCTCTCTCTCCTGAAGTCCTAGCTTCTTCACTTGCTACTTAAACTGTGCCATGCAAATGCATGACTTCCAGAACTATTGTGGGCAAAACTGGTTCATATGGGAGAACATCCTCTGTTGTTGGGCTTCAGTATTGCCACTTTCAGGCAGAAGCAGCAAATGGATCCACAGAACAATGCTTATCAAAATTCTATTTCCAGCCTTAAATAAACAAAAACTACACACGTGCTCACACACAGGTTGGATTCTAGGGATGAGCTGCAGGTCAGTTGAGTTCTAATTTAACCAAATAATAATAATTAATAAGCGGTATATCTAGGTTTACTGTATCTAAGTTGTTCCCAGGTCGAAAAACAAAACCAAAGAAAACTATGTGTTTTGTTTCACTTCAGTACAGTGGCTCATCCATTTGTGTATAACTAAGAAACAACCAAAGGTGATTTTTAAGTACCAACATTTTAAAAAGGGAGCTAGCCCTACACTTATCTACAGTTTTGAAACTTACTCTGCTTTGAATCACATATGTTTATCACCTAAATCAGGCCTGCACAACTCGTAAAGTGGTGAGGGCTATATTACTCCAAAGAAAACAGCTGAGGGCCGAAACCCCCCGGCCCCGCTGAAACTCTCCACCCAGCGCCACCCAGCACCCCTGAAACACACACCCCACCCCAGCGCCCCCCACCCCATGGAAACAAACCCTCCTTCCCCAGAATTGCCCCACCGAAACAGCTGTGGGCCGAAAAGGAAGGTTTGGGGGAGAGGGAGAGGGGAGAAATAACGCACATAGAGTGACCAGATCACAGCAGTAAAATAGGACCCACTCTCTCTCCGCTCGGCCCCACCATCACACCCTTCTTTAACCCCTCAGGGGTCACTATATTACTGCACACAGCAGTACCAAAAATTAAAATACTGAAAATGGATGCCCCCCTACAGCCACTGACTCGCCGCTTGCCTCCTTCCCCCCACAAGTATAACGCCTTGTAGCCACTGCCCACCAACCCGCTTGGCTCGTCATCCCCCCATGAAATAAGAGGAGGGGAAAAGGGGGACAGTTTGAAGGGATTTTTGGGGGTTATGAACTAAGGGGAGGGAAAGGGGGGCAGTGTGAAGGCACTGGATGTGACTGTCCAACCAGGGGCATCTCCAGGCACCAGCACACCAAGTGCATGGTTGGGGCAACAAGCCACTGGGGGCGCTTCTGCCGATCACCATGAGGGCAGCAGGCAGACTGCCTTCAGCGGCTTGCCTGTGGAGGGTCCGCTGAAGCCGCGGGACTAGCGGCCTCTCTGCAGGCAAGCCACCGAAGGCAGCCTGCCTGCCATGCTTGGGGCGGCAAAATGTCTAGAGCCGCCCCTGTGTCCAACACACAAACACAGGGGCTGCAGGGAGCCGGGGGGAGGGGGGCGGCAGTGTGATAGGGGCCAGGGAGGGAGAAGGTCCCTGGACCAGGGAAGGGGGCAGCAGCAGTCTGGGCAGGGCAGGTGCAACACACACACACGCATGCGCGCGCGCATCTCCCCCGGGATTTCCTGGCCGCCCACAGACAGTTCAACACCACTACCCACTCCTCCCCCACAATCCACAGCTCGAGCCCAGTCTGGGAGCCTCTCCCCTTGTCGTCACTTACCGGTTCTGCCTCGTCCCCAGCGCTTCCTGCCTCAGTGGGCCCTGGAAGTGATGCACCTGCTGTACGCCAGGAGAGGGAAGCGGGAGACGGAGACACGTACGGTTCTGGCTGTGAGGGTGGTTGGAGCGCGGGGCACAGGACTGTGAGGTGGGCTCCCCTTTCCGGGCAGGGGGCGAACCCAGCAGCCCCACCCTGCTGCTTGCCCACAGGCAGCACAGTGAGCCCACATGGGCCGCATGTTGTGCAGGTCTGGCCTAAATGTAACTCCTATAGGCTGGATTTTCAAAAGAGCTCAAGACCAGAGTTTTTTGGATGAAACCCTTTTTCACCAAAAAATGCATATTTGGTCAACCCAAACATTTCACTAATTTGTATTGAATTAATAAAATTGTTTCAGCTAAAAATAAACAGAGTTACAAAAAAGTCCAAATTTAAAATCTGAAAGCAGGGCCGGCTCCAGGCACCAGCATTCTAAGCTGGTGCTTGGGGCGGCAATGTGCAAGGCGCGGCAGTCCCTGTTGTTTTGCCACCAGGCAGTGCTCTGAATTGCCGCCGTGGGTGACAGGGGCAGTCCGTGCGCTGTTAGGGCGGCAGGTGCGTTTCCACGGTAGTGGCAATTCGACAGCAGCTTCTATGTTTACCTGTCCACGGCAGCTTCAGCTAAACATAGAAGCTACCGCTGAATTGCCACCGCTGCGGAAATGCGCCTGCCACCCTAAGGGCACATGGACTGCCCCTACTGCCCGTGGCAGCAATTCGTCACGCTACTTGGGGCGGCGAAAACTGTAGAGCTGGTCCTGTCTGAAAGAATGTTTTGTTTTGAATTTTACTTCCATTTTATTTTTAAAAAATGTTTTAAAAGACCTTACAAAACATTCTGTTCAGCCCAAAATAATTCTTCTTCATTCTGCCAAAACATTTGAAAAATGTTAGTGTCGGTGAGCCCCAAGATCTGGTAGTCCCAATGCTCTACTCAAGAGGAAATATTCAGGTGCTCAGCACCCATATAACTGGGACTAGAAATTCATAAGCTTCTAAATGAGGGCCATGTTTTCCAAAGCACTCTGTGTCCATCAGCTCTATCTGTGGCACTAAAGGCCAGAATTTTCAATGGAGCTCAGTGTGCAATGTGCACCAATTGTTCTGAACTTTCTTGAAAATTCTGGCCTGTGTGTCTGCTTTGATAAATAATTTCAGTTCCATGTGAGCTCCCATGACATAGATGAATGAAATGGAGTTTACACTGTTGACTGCGCAGACTTAAATTAGAAGTTGCAATAAAAGCTTCAGGCCAAAAATGTGTCTGGAAAAAAAAACCCAGACGTTGGGCTGGGGAGGGAGTTCAGAATTGGAGTCTGGTTCTCAATGTTGCAAGTGAATTTTATCTCTGTAGTGGTTGGATCCCCCACAAACTCCAGTGTGTTTTTAAATCTGGATCCAGAATTTGATGATTCAGTCCATCTCTAATTTTTAGATATTGCTCCATACAGATTGTCATTACAATATTAACAGAAATAGATAATCATCAAATTGTTCAGCCTAAGGAGGAGTCTCTCTGAAATATACATGAAATGCTATACTTTAGAATGCAGTAGTTCTCAGCTTGTTTTTCCAAGAAGTGTTCTTGTGGTTAGAGCTGGTAAACTGAAAGTAATGACTCTTGGGTCCTCAGGGCAAGTAGTTTACACCTCCCATGTCTAAATTTGCAATGTGCAGGATGAGTATAACTTCTTCATTGGGATTGGGTTAATGAACGCAAATGCTTTTACAATTCTGGGAGATCTGTAGATGCAAAGTGCTATAGGAGGGAAAATACAGGAGGTGATTCGTTCTTGGTGGTTTTTCATGAACAAAGGAACGTACTCCACATACCCACCACAGGGCCTGCTTTGTGAGCTCTTCTCAGCCTGTATGCCTAGTGACTCAGAGCAGCGAAGCATGCAACCCTTTCTGTCCATCAGAAGAGAGTCAAAGAAACCGCAAGATGATCAGAAACACTCGGAATGGAAGAAGGAAACATCTACTCTAGCAGGTTTTGTTTCCTTAGTTCCGCTTCAAGTGAAAGTAAAGCATAAAGAACAGCTGCCTTAACCATGGTTTGGGTTCACATTGACTGCTTATACCATTACTGTCACTACACCTTTTCTCCTTTCAGTTCTTCAGAGGGAGTGAGGCTGTGGGTGAGTAGAACCTGATTTAGCAGGCCGGGTTTGTTAAGCTAGGGCTTGAGCGTCAACTCTAGTTTGTAACCCCAAGTTAGGAATTGTTAAACCCTGGATCCCAACCTGCAGCTCCAGTGTCTACACTGCATTATGCAGGCCTGAGTCCAACCATTCATATCGCAGACTTCCCAGCAGCCTCTAAAATGTGGCCACTCTAGCCCTTTGTTCATGGCGCACTGTGAGAAAACTTGACTGTCCACTAAACTTGACTACCCAGAAGACAAAGTCAGTCAGTCTATGAGATTGTGGGATACTTCTGGCAGACTCTAAGGGCTGGTCTACACTTGGGGCGGGAATTGAACTAGGATATGCAACTTCAGCTATGCAAATAGCGTAGCTGAAGTCGAAGTATCTTAGTTCAACTTACCTGGCCATCCTCATGGCAGTGAGCCGACTGTCGCGGCTCCCCTGTCAATGCTGCTTACTCCTCCTGCCAAGGTGAAGTACGGGCGTTGATTGGTGGATTGATTTATCATGTCTAGACGAGACACGATAAATCGATCCCTGATAGATCGATTACTATCTGCCAATCCAGCGAGTAGTATAGACGTACCCCAGGAGTATGAGTCCAGTGAGCCTGGATCTACATGGCAAAGCAATAAGGTTTGAACCCTTGATCCCAGCTTGACTCAGGCTTTGACACTCCACCCTGGGTCCAAGCCCTGGATTAGTGTGATTTGTGTGTAGAGAGAAGGGAGATTAAGCTTGAGCCTGAGTACAAACCCTGGGCTTACATTGCAGTGTAGACATATCCCAAGATATCTCAGTAGATGAGAGAAATATTTATGACAGGATTATATTTCCGCATCTTCTCTCTTGTAAATTACACACCATTTTACTTAGACTTTAAAGAGAAAATAAAACTTGGCCTGACCTGCTCTCACCAGAAATGTAGATATATGGAAATATATACAGGATTAATAAGACTAAGGATGTGATTGCCCTTCTTTCTTTAACACACTATGCTTTTTGGCATTTTGAATCATAACTTAAAACTTAACATTCAGCTGACCTTCCTAACAGCCTGTTGAATTATTTCTCCTTACGAACCCTTTGACATCTTCAGTCTCGGATTGATGAAAACTGTTCCTTTGCTCTTCTATGCTTTAGTTCAGGAAGTGCTTGAACTTTTTCAGGTGAGCATTCAGTTTCGACTTTGTTTTCAGAGCTCCCAAGAGGTAATAAAACTTTCTTTAATTAAACCAGAACGTTTAGCTCTCATTATTACACATGTGCTGTGTTTCCTGGGTTTTCTAGTCCAGGAAAAAAAAAAAAAAAAATTTTGGGCAAGGTCTTCAGCTGTGGACAAGGGAAACGGACATAAAGGTGGAATATCTCTCATCCTAAGGTTTCTCTATGCTGTATCTGTGCTTGATACAGGTTAGAGCACTGCTATGCTACCTGATGATCTCCATACAGAATGGAGATCTGGCAAGAGCCAAATCTACTGAGCCTAGAGTAGATTTGTATTGCTAGAGTAGAGAAAAGAGGACAGAGCATGCACAGAAAAGAGGCATTTGTGGGTTATGGGCCAGATTCATAAAGGTCTTTAGATATGTAAAGATGTAGGTAGGAGCCTGTGTAGTGCAGTTTGCAAAAGCACATAAGCAGGTTAGGTGCTTAACTCTGTTTGACTTCAATAAATAATTTATCCTTTGTAAATCTGACCCTATAAAGAGAATCAGGCAATGGAGCAATTATGTCAGGAAGTAACCAGCCTTTGAAGTGATTTAACAGGGGCTACACAGGACACATTCACTTTTGACATACCAGAACCATATTACATCATTTCTGAATGAACATGCCAACCACAAATCTCAGATATAATGACCCTTAACACTGTGAGGAGTTTTAAATCCAGGTCCAAATCTAAACTTTGCAGCTTAAACTCATTCCTTCTCAAAACAACGCACCTCAACTTTATTCAGAAACAGGTGGAACTCAGCTGTTTGGCTGTTGCACTCTCTTTGAACCCAGAAAGGGAAAGTAAGACTGAGAGGGAGCAAAGGAGAATGTTGGAATGGCCCCCTGAAAAAAGAAATGCTACATTTTTCTCAGATGTAATCAAAATGCCCCAAACATCTCCTGCAATTACCAAATTCTGAATAAAAACAGATTGGGCCAGATTTTCAAAATTTCTCAGTGTTAGATTTCCGTTAGCTTGGCTCCCATAATTGGACCTAGGCTCTCAAAAGTGTTCAGCTCCCAGCTGTTTCCGTCATGACACTTAAGGACAGAATTTTCAAAACGGTGAGCATTCCATGTGCTGTGGTGTTCTGAAAATAATGGTCATAGCGCATTGACTGGACCATCCCCCTAATTAAGTGCTATCATGTTTCAAATGCTATTGGAATCTTTTTCTATAAAGAACAAGTGTTAAGGTGATCTGAAGGGAAATTAATTTTAAATAACTGTAAAGGTTTAAAATATTGCTGACATTTGTCTTCCTGCTTAGCCTACAGCCTCTTATCATCTTGGTTTTGCATATTGTCCCTTCTTTTCTTTTCTTTTCTTTTCTTTTCTTTTCTTTTCTTTTCTTTTCTATCCAAACAGTGACTGAGAGGTATAGATTCCAGGTGCATGAAGAAGTTTCCTGGTTGAGATTCAGAAATGTATAGCCTGCAGCAGAGGGGAAAAAAAACATGAGAGAGAAATGAAAAAATAAAGTGGTCTCCACCACCTGCCATTTAATGATCACTTCCACAGATAAGACTGTTTTAAGGTGCATTCCAGACATACGGGACCTGCCCAGACTTAGCTCAAAAGTAAAGGGGGACTTAAAATTAACCAACAAAAAATAAAAAATACCAGGAGGGAGGCAGAAAATATCCAACCTTATTGTAAAGCTCTTTCCTTGCTGTATTTTCTTACCGTTCCAATTCTAAACACCTTTCAAACACATAAGCACACGGACACACACACACACACAGACACACCCTAATCTAGCTGACAGCTGTCACTGAAGGTTAAATGTACATGATCCAAGATAAATCAAAAACTAATATTGCACAAAAGAAGCTGTTGGCAAGAGGCACGTGAAGTCTGGAGGATGTCACACCCCGTTACTGGTAGTTGCAGGTAAATTTGGCTTATATATCAAAAGCTAAATTAATAACAATTACACATTCACTGTCTTGGGGTGGGAATGCTCCCTACAGCAGCTTCCCCCCACCCCATGAAAAAAAAAGTTAGCATTATACCTGGCAAAGCAATAATGAAAACATGGGATCTGATCCTAATCTCACACCAGTCTGCCAAGGATGTGACTCCACTGACTTCAGTGAAGTTACTCTGGATTTGACACCATTGTAACAGCAAGCAAAGTCACAACCTTCAGAGATGCCAGTCTGGGTAGGGTGGAAGGATGGGTACTTCTCAAGGGGGTGCTAGACTTTTTACAATTAGGTTTTCCCTATTTTCTCATGACTGTGAGCCTCCTTCAAAAGAGGTAGGAGTGATGCTTTTAAAGTTTCTGTGAGATGCTGATGATGGGACAATAAATTTTAGTCTCTGGGGCTTGGGGTATGTTTCTCTTTTTGACAGATACAGTATAAAACTGCTAATTCATTTGGATTTGCCCCACTGAAAACTGAAGATAGAACAATGGGCAATTGTTACAGCACGTTAGGAAAATGTTGGTGCGATAAAATGGAATTGCGCAGTAAAAATGAATCATAAAGCTCCTAAATTTCAGCCCCTACTTGTCATGAAAACTCCATGAAAACTCCAAGCAAATTTGGTCTCTGTTGAATTGTAAAAATCAAGTGGTAGGCACCAGCTTCTGATGCAAAAAAACAGAGCATATCTCTGCAGGACAGAAATATTTGTTTGAATCTTAGAGAGCTGCTTTTGTTCTCCCCGCAAAAGATAGTTAATTTCAATAATTTACCAGCGATTTTCTGCTTTAATTCCTGCCTCCCAAAACTTCCTAAAATGAGTATTGTGGAGACAGTTAATAAGAGCAATAATATCTGCCTGTAAGATCATGTACTGTGCTTGTATGAATACTAAACCAAACTGGAGGAAAGACTTTAAACAGTAGCTACAATCCTATTTCTAATACATCCTCTGCAGTTATGATAAATGTGCTCTTTTTAATTAAATAAAAAACCCACCCTCTAATTTATTTTAATCAAAAATTTTTTTGCTCCTAAGGATCTTATTAAAGTTTAACTGTGTTTAGATCTGTATAACACACCGTAATCAAACAATGGAGACAAGCAATTCAGCGTGAATATGAATAACAGAGAGTGAGGGCTGTCCCTGTGCTGCTTCTGCATGAATGCACATTGTCTTCTAGACAGGCAATGGATCCTTATGGAGCTCAGTGGTAGACAGTAGATACTAACAATATCATTGACAATAACTCAGATTTCTTTACCTAGGTCTGGTGCATACACACTATAATGATGGGAGCCATAGAAATCTCTATAAATAAATCAATTCCTATCATAGTTTCCTCCCTCAAACTTTGCAATTACTTTATTCCATTCTTCATGCCCAATGTTGCAACCACCTGGACTTGCTACCTAAAGCCCTTATCTTGCAGTTGGCTTCTGAGCAGAGCATTGGTTGCAAGATCAGGGTCTGGGAAAGCAGAGGGGACTCCTTTTGGAATTGAAAACTACAAGGGTCCCTTAACTGACAGCAAGGCTCACTGGTGAACAATATGAGGCACTCCCTTTGTTCAGCCCAAGTGATGAATACACATAAGCCCTGATTCAGGCCAGGTGTACAATAAAAAATTTAATTGACCTTGCTATGTCTCTCAGAGCTGTGAAAATATTCACACCTTGTGTGATGTCGTTCAGTCGACCTCACAATGGAAGAATTCTTCTGTCGACCTAGCTATCACCTCTTGGAGAGGTGGATTGTTGGAAAATCCCCTTCCATCGATGTAGGAAGCATCTGTGCTACCACGTGACAGTGGCAGAGCTACAGCACAGTAGCCGCTATAGTGTAGACATATCCTCAGTAAAGCATATACAGAGCACTTAACTTCCAGCACTTAATCTCATCTCTATTCAGCAAAGCACTTAAGTATGGGCTTAATAATAAGTATGTGCTTTGCTGAATTGGGTCGTTGTCTCACGGGGCTCTCAAATAGACTCTGGGCCAGTGAGTGAGGCTGGGAACGAAAGATAGGCCCCTGTGTGGCAATACAGAACATTTGTGACAATCACCATTGTGTTTGACAGCGGGGATATCTACAGTTTGTGCTAAAGAGCCAGGATCTCAGGCTGCGAGCTGTAATTCACTGTGGGTCAAGCCCAGAGGGGCATGTGTAGCGTAAACTGACCAGGGCATTACACATTTTCTTAGATAACAGGGCAGGCCTAAGAATGTGGCTGGTTTTCTTAATTGTATGAGTCTTTAATTCTACCCTCAGACTTGTCAGTGCAATTTCTGTTGACCTGAATATAAAAATTCCAGGGGTCAGAGAAGATTTAGGCCCAACTATTTCATGATTCAGTCCTTTACAAGTCCTTTTAAAATACCCTACAACAATAAAGAGACGATACAGGCAGCCACAGTCACTAATGCTATATTACTGCCTCAATATTCAACATGGAAAGTAATGAAATTGCAGAATTTACAAAGCATATAAATCTCTGATGCCATTTAGTGCTCTCCTCCCGGCATGTTACCCTCAATAATAGATGATCTCCCCTTACAAATAACTTGCTTTAAAATTAAAACCTTGTAAGTTTTCTTCTGCCCTCGAGTGAAAGAACTTTATTTCAGCTGTTTCTGTTGAAGCCTGCAGTGAAGGGAACTAAAAAATTCCATCTTCCTCTACTGCGGCTTTGAACAATTGTAAATGCTCATTTGGGCAAAACTCAGCGCTGTGCAAGGCCAATAAACCAATTAAGTCCCATGTAAGCCCTCAAAATAGGGGCTAAATAGGGCTAAAGTGATGTACAGGCCTTGTGTTGGACCTCTGCAGGGGTGTGAATTTCATCCCTTAAAAAAATGTGTTCATGTCTTAGTAGCCTCTCCTTAACTGGGATTTCAAATTCTCTTCAGGACAGAATTCCTTTCATAGGCAGTGTGGTCTACTGGGTAGAGCACTGGAGTAGTACTCAGGACATGTCTGTTGTATTTCTGACTCTGCTGTTGGCCTCCAGGTGACTTAGCTCTGCCTAGCTCTGTGCCCCAGTTTCCCCTGTTGTTGAGAGAATGATACTGATCTCTTCAGTCAAGTGCTTTGAGATCTATTAATGAATAGTGTTATATAAGAGCTAGGTATTATTTATGTTATTATTTAATTAATTAATTACAGTTAGCCACGTTCATTAAAGTAGGAATGCCTTTGTATGAAGCAGCAGGTAATAACCACTTTCAGAGGCCGAGCATCAGACTTCATGATAGCCCGATCCTCTTTGGCAATGCCTATGTTCCCTAGATAAAAATCCCATGTCTACTCTATTCATTTTGGAACCTCAGTCAGACCATGAGAATCTGGGGAAGATTATTATTGATTAAAAACATAGGATGGGATTTTCAAAAGTGCCTAGTTTTGGCCTAACTGTTTCCATTGGTGCTAAACTCCAACTGGCTTCAAGGGAAGCAGAGGAAGGTGTGAAGGAGCACATTTTAAAACCTCACCTTATTTTAAAAATGTTTTTAATGTCTCTTGAATTGCACTTTGAGTTATGGACTTAGACTCAGCTGAAACTGCCATCTGAAACCATAAACTGGCCCAGGCTCACTTGAAACTTAGCCTCAATTTTAATCAAAAGTCAGGCCCAACTTCTCAAACATTTGCAAATGGGTGACCTGTTTCATTGGGCTTGGGGTGCTTTGGCAATGCAAAGTAGCCTTAAGCAGTTTTAAGTTAATGTGCGTCACAAAGCAGCCAGAGAACATCATTGAATGGTGAGTGGACTGAGTGTGTAGAAAAAGTTGTATTTTGCTTAGTTTAAGGTTGCATCATAAAAGTTCCACACAGCTCTCATCATGTCTGGGAACTGAAATTCCCTGAGAAGGGAGTAAATCTGTGTAGGAAAATAGTGTGTCTTTTTTTTTTTTGCACATCCCCATCCAATCCAAATCATGTGATATTATTTTTTCATTTATCTTTGGTGAGTGTTTTCCAATTCCCTTGGGGGGCATCTTCCATTGCCAATTCCTCCTCCTCTTTTTGTGGTTATATAAATAATTGCAACATAACACCATCGTTGGAAGGAGGAGGGGTTCCAGCCTGGGAGGAGCTAGTGACAGCAATCGGGTAACGTGAGCAGCTCTGTGTGAGATCCCCCTGTTGGGCCATCAGGTCCATAATTTTGTCTGTAATGTTGGTAATATTTGCACTGATAAAGCTACTATTTGCGCCCATCCAAGTACATCATGAGGACACAGGCATCTGTCCTGAGTCACCTCTGCATCCACTTCGCCTTCATCCACTAACACACGTTAACGAGCACCTTTCAAAGAAGCAAGAATAACTTTCATGCTGAGACCCCAACAAGCCTCTGCCTGCACAGAACCTTCTGCGATAAAAATAATGATAAAAAGCCATTGCCTCATTTTGATGTGGAGATGGATGATCTTTCATTGCATTTGCTTGTAGGGCCCAGCTTCTCTCTCTTCTCAAATAAGAAAGAATCTTCTTTCTTTCTTTCTTTCTCTCTCTCTCTCTCTCTATAGTGACAATTTCTAATAAACTCCTCCATGAACTGCTGAGGGGAACTGCCCTCATACATATAGGTGATGACTTTTCAGATAGCTGTAGCCATAACATTTTAGTTTTATCCTTCTCCTGGTGCCAGCTTCTGATTTCTGTTCACTTAGTGAATGTAAAGCAAGAGTAACTGAAGTCAGTAGAGTTGCTCTACATTTACACCAGTGTAATGGAGATCAGAATCTGGCCCTTGATCGCTCTCAAAGTGCAGTAGTGGTTTAGCCAATAGGTAGAGATTCTAGGTGTTGGTTATTGTTCATTATTTCTATTAGAGTAGCATCTAGCAGCCCCAGCCAAGATCAGGCACCTTGCAGCAGATGCTGTACAAAGACACAACTCCCGCCCTGAAGAGCTTACCATTTATATTGACATGACAGACAAAGGAAGGGAGAAAGGTGCATTACCATTCTCCATTTTATAGAAGGGGAACTGAGGCATAGATCTGAAATCAATGTGAGTGTAATTTTCTGAGGTCACCCAGGACAGAGCAGAGCTGGAACTCAAACCTGGAGCTGCTGGGTTCTAGGTTAAATGCATAATCACAAGACAAGTTTTTCTTTTCTAGATGCTGTGTTTCTTTATTTCCTTGTCACGCTCTCCCTGAACACTCAATCCACTTATAAATTCTGGCTCTGAATCTCCTTTTAAATTATTGCTATTCCAAAAGCTCACATTCTGAGAGATGATAGTTTGGTGCCTGTTGGGTCCATGGGCATAAGGCAGCTATGCCCTCTTATTCCAGAGCCGAGTATGTTTCTGTTTCTCTGTTCAACTCTTAACATGGCATCAAAATGCATCTTGATTCTGAATTTAAGTGCTTATCTCAATGTTATTTCCTCCCATCTCCTTGAGTCTTTCAGTGGATGTGGCCAACAATGGAGAGGTCTGAATTTTATTACAAATGAATGTGAAATTCAAATAAGGATCCAAATGGAAAATATATCTATGAATAGATTAGAAGATCTGAGCTGAGGCAAATTTCTTCCCCTAAGGGCCAAAGGAAATGTTGATTTACAAAGGTGTCCTAGCACATTAGAGCTGACAGTTTTAAACACAATCTTTTATTTTAGAGAAATATCCAAATCAAAATGAGCTGCAGCCCAGATAATGGTTAGGCTATCTCTTTTAGCCATTTCCCTATCTCAATGCATTGTATGGCTTGCTGCCTATTTAGCCTATTCCTATTCGACTCATGGAATTCTCCTGGTAATTACTTAGCCCCATCTAATTCCGTCAGGTCTCAAAATGCAAAACAATTCTTTGTGAGAGACAGATTATTTTTTACCACGAGCTTTAACAGGAATAAAAAAAGTATTAAAATGATGTGATATATGATAGAATTTTAGTGCTGAGCCATTTTTCTGCAGACTTCAGCATGTACCGTGTAAATAGAGAGCTGGATTCTGCATGCACTTAAACAGGTGGAAATGAAGAATAACTGTACTGAAGTCAAGGGCCAGATCCTCAGCTGGTGTATATCAGCATAGTTGCACTAAACTCAACAGTTATGTTAATTTACACCATCTGAGGAGCTAGCCCAGGAAGAAGTATCTAGCCCAGGAAGTTTTAGAACCCAGGGATGCTAGGAAGCCTATGTATTTCATCTCCTCATTTTAAACATCTGTTTCTCTTTCTTTTTCTTTTCTTTTTCCGTCCTTCCTGAGGGGCATAGGGCACCCACCTATCTCCATCATTTATTTCAGTCTTGTGCTGTGTCATGTTGATGGATGTGGCTTCTTTATTGTTCTGCATAATGTTTGTCTAGACTGCCCTCTTTCTCTTCCCAAGTGGTATACGTATTATCACCTGCTGGGGAAATTGTGTTGGTGTCATATTTAAAGTCAATCCTAAATATGCCCATCATCATCCTCTTACCATGTTTGATGCTTGTGGTTGGTTTGCTTATCTTAGACTCTATGAGGTTGCAAGAAATTCAGTCCAATGGACTCTCCAGATCTTCCACAGGCATTTACTTTGAAATAAGCTGATCTTCCTATCAATTTTCATGGTAGATTTCCATGACTCTGCTCCATAATGGAGGACAGACATGATGCTGGTGTTAAAAATGTGTATTTTTGTATCGGGCCAATCATGCTACTTTTCCAAATATTTTCAAGTTTATGAAAGTTGTTTGTGGCTTTTGATATTTGTTGCTTTACATCTAGCACGGTCTCACCATCATTGCACATCTCATTCCCTGGAGAGGTAAAATGACTTATCACTATTAGTATTTTGCTGTTTACTCTGATGGTTATTTTGGGATAGTGATAGCCATATATTTTTTCTTCTCTTTGATGGTGAGCAAACCAACTTGTTTTGCTGTGTCTGTCAAAAGCTGGGTCTTTTCTTCCGTTAAGTGATGTGTTGAATTCAGCAGGACAATCTCATCAGCAAAAATGAGGTCATCCGATTGTGCTTTATCATTCATCCATAAAATTCCTTAGTTGCCTTCTGTGGTTACTTTCCTTTGCTCTTTCTCCAGTTGCCACTGCAAACTATTGGCTGATGCTGTCACCATCATTGACTCCACATTCATCATTATCATCCAGATGCTTGATTATTCTAATGATTTTGACTGTTATTCCATAATATTCCAAAGACTGTCTCTGTGCAGGCAGTCAGAAACATTCTGGAAATCTACAGCATTTAACACATGAGGTGACTGCCACTCCGCATTTTGTTCCATAATATGTTTGAGACCAACAATATGGTCTGCATAGGAACTCAGTGGTTTGAAATCTGTTTATTCCTGTTTAAGTAGAGATCTATTTTCATCTGTGTACCCTATGCAAATTTTCCTCTTTAACCTGAGCAAGGATTTGAAACTCACTGTCTTTCAGTGAAAGGCAAGTGCACAATTCCATTATCCCAAACCTTTTAGAGTCCTCTCATCTTCATTGTCACATGGACCAGTCTTCTATGTGAAAAATCTTCTGAAGTTCCATTAAGGTGACATTCACCCCTGTGCAGAAGGCCAACATGGCCTGGGCACCAGTTAAGACCTATCATGAGGGCATAAATAATGCACAATGGTGGATTTCACAAAATGAATAAAACATCACACAACTGAATGTGATCACCAACATATAAACTACGACTACCAATGATGATAATACCTAGCTCTCATGTAGCTCTGCATTTAAACTGATAAATTACTTTCCATGCATTTTGTCATTCTATCATGCTAAGTCTAATATCTGAACAACCCAATCAAGATCAGGGCCCCATTGTGCTGTGCCTTGTATCTATACATGTTTCTATCCTGAAGAGCTCTATCGTGTGGTAGACAAAGAGCAGGGGCCACAGAGAGGGGAAGCGACTTGTCAAAGGTCACATAACAAATCAGTGGCTGAGCTGTGACTAAATCCCAGGTCATCTGACTTCCAATCCTTTGGCCTATCCACTAGACCAGTGTTTCCCAACCTTTTTGAAACCAGGGATCAGCTTGTTCCCTTCCTAAACTGTTTCAGGAAGAGCTCAAGGACTGGTGCCAGTCCGCGAACCCATCGTTGAGAAACATTGCACTAGACTGTGCAATCTTGCATTGCTGTGATGATCACTCATATGTCCCTGTAGGTGTGTATGAGCCTTTATAATCAGTCAAAAGTGGCAGACAGAGAACAGGGTCTCTGCTTGGAAGGGGGTACTACAGGATACAATTGTGAACAAAGGCATATGGAGAAGGGGGGTTGTGGATATTTTTAATGAGATGAGAGGGATGGTACATCAACAGAAAGCTGTCTCAGACATGAGAGATGGAAGATGAACAAAGATGAAAGGTCACAAGGAAGCTGTCAGGGGAGGAGACAGAGTCCTGGATAGACCAGAGAGGAGTGTGGGTGGAGATGAGGGCTGAAGTGTAGGTGGGATTTGGAAATGTGGAGTGCCTGCAAAGTAAAAGCAAAAGCTTGACTTTTCTATGGAAGGACTGGAACCCAGCGCCAAGGATTCAGGGAATGGAGGAGATGGGGCAACCTGAAAGGAAGAGCTATGGATCTCCACATTAGTCAAGTGCTCAGAATTATGGGAGATGGCGGAGAGGATATAACCTAGGAAGCTTGAACCTAAGCTGTAGAGGAGAGTACAGTTGACTCCTGATCTTACCCTAAGGACTGATACCTCCAGAAAAGGGTTTTCATGTATGATCAGATAGCACTTTGAAGGTGCAGGGCGCTGTCTTATTCATGCAATGAAAAACAGGGCTCCTGTCCAATGTCTTCACCGCTTTTGGCTTGCAGGAGCCTTCATTTGTCACTAAAGAAAGGAATTTCAATATTTTATGAAAAGCATTTTAATGTGAGGAAAGCTTTTGGTGAATGCTAGTATAATTTAACCATGATTTAATGTCCTTTTTCATTGACTCGTTAAATTACGCCTCTCCATCACCTGCCCTATGGATCTCCCTGCTTTTCATCTCACAAGTCTCATCACTTATTAATTCTCACATAATACATAGTAGAGGCATAAAAGCATAAAGCATCCTGTTCAGAAATGATTTACTAGCCTCTTGGTTTTGAAGCAACATAAGAATGAGCAGACACTTTATGAGCTTCCACTGTGTGTGTTTTCTTTGTAAAGAAATATAAAGCAATGAGTCTGAACTTATGGCTTTTTCAGGCAGCATGCTGTCAGAACAATACCATGCTGTAGCAGTGCTCTGGTGTTGCTGCTCTACAGATACCATATGATGAAGGTTACAGAAGCACAGTAAGGCAGAGCTAACAATGAAACTGTGAGCAAGAATGGCCTAATGCTTTTTATGATAATAGACATCATATCCATGGGAATGCTGGTGGGGTTTGCTTAGAGAAGGAGGACTACAGAAAAGCAAGAACAAAGACCATGGGCTTTTTTGGTTTTTTGTTTGTTTGTTTTTTACCAACAGGCCCAATCAGGAGTTTTACTGAATTGTTAGTCTCTCTATAGACTGGCCACGAGGAACTTTAGATTTCCATGGTATTAGCACACGCCAGGCATCAGAGGGTTTCATGTGGGAACAAGGAAACCATTATTCATTCCACTCTGGAATGAATGAGCATCTGGTGGCACATTCTAAATTTCTGTGAAGGACAAAGGGGAAAACAGAATCCCAGCTCCAGTTCATCTCTTGTCAGCTCAGCATGTGAAGATTAGAAGGAGATCTGAAGAGAGATCTGTGGAACTGAGCTATTTTATGCTTACTCGCTGTATCCATCTATCTACTGCTCCCAGCATCTTCCCTACCAACCCCAGGTTTGCAATGAAATATACAAAGATGAATTCACCCTGTTAAGGAGAGACTCTGTACCAGATTCCTCATGGGAATTGTGTTCTTGAAATTCACTCACTCACTGGAGAACTTCAGAGGAAAGCCATGCTGCAGTTAGCTGGCATGCATAATCTCCTTGAGTAATGGCTAATGCATTATTGTAGCCAGATTTGTGTGTGTGTGTTAATTACATATGTAGTAATATAGTTAATATACTATAAATCCACCCTTCATGACTTACATTGACTTACACTCACTGTTTATGATTATCTTGGGGCTCATCAGTTATGACAGGCTAGGGGAAGACGTTGAACAAAGGATCACAATTGTTTGGAAGAGAAGGAGCGGCATTACCTGTACCGTAAAATTATTGCTTTGTCTGAGAATGAGAGATGGGCAAACCAATTTGAAGAAAATAAGAGCCCTCTGAGCTTCTGTTTGCCCATTTTTAGAACTGAATTTGAGCCAGACTTTTTTTTTTTTTTAAACTCCCATCCCCTCCTCCTTCTGCAAGTTGAAATATTCATTTCTTGTTTTACTTTTTCAGCCTTTCTGACTTCCAGCAGAGCCTGGATGGGGAAAAACAGATATACTACCAAAAATGCATTCTAGCTTTATCATTACCTTCAGAGTGAAATGAAAATGCCAGAAAGTCTTTCATCATGAGCTTTTTAGCTGGCTTTTTAAAGCTTATTGAATTTTGGATAGTTCAGATAAGCATCCTAACTTTTGGATGCTTGATGGAACTAAACCAAAATGGATATTTTGTGGTTTTCCCTATCGTTGTCTGCTTTTTGTGTCTTTTTGTTCTTCGGTAACTATTACAAGGCACCTATCTCCATAATATCTAGGTGCTATGCTAATAAACCTGATAGAAAAAGGGGAGTGAAAATTCATAAAATTTAAAATTTCAAAGTTAAATAAAATGTAACCACTTCTCTAACTGGTCAAAAATGGTAAAAATTTTGTATAAATAGTTTCTTTTAATTTCAAGATTTTTTTTTAAATGATAGTACCACTGTTACTATCATCACTGGTAAAGTGCTACTCAGTCTGACAGTTTACTACTGTACAACTATTCAGCGAAGTTCTGAGCCCTGAAAATGCTTTCTCTCAAAATCTTTGTTTACTACAGTTCACCGAGTAGTGTCAGTGTTCTGCGCCAGCACACCAGGGAAATGTTTTGCAGCAAGATAGCTGTAATCTGAATGGACAAATTCACCAATAGTGCAGCTCCATTGTACCAACGTGGAAATGTGGCCTCCAAGCTGGAGCAAATGCACATTCTCTGAAATCAGAAGCCAAGAGAGCTGTGGAAATGAAAAGTAACTCTCTCCATGTCACCTCTGTGATGAGATCACATTCCCATGTTTATTTATAACCAGCCAGTTAGTGCTGGTGAAAAGCCCTGGTGAATACAGCCCTGGAGATCAAGATCCTCTCTTTATCCAGTGGGAAGGTGCTATATGGACATGGCCCATCACACAGCCCCACTAATGTGTTCCAACCACAATCTGCACAAGTACTACAGTGTCCATGGCCTGCCTAATGAGACTACCATTAACGAGGCCAGTTCGTACTATGTATACACCTGTCCCTAGGAATTGAACTGGCACCCAGGGAATTGTTTCTCATGGGCCACCCAACAGCCAGCAGTTGCTAACATTGCCAGCCTGCAGCACATTTGGATAGATCACCCTATGGCAGGAGGCACTGCGGCATGTTACCAGACCTCATTCTTAATACCGCTTGATTGTATGTGTACAAAGGAAACCACTGGGCCTTACAGATAGAAAAAGAGATGGGGATGGGAGGAAGAGACAAGGCACTGAGTAGGAAGCACCACAACAATGGCTCAGTCCCTACTTAGTCTTTACTGAGATAATACTCTCCTTCAAGGTAATGCTTGAGTAAGAATCAGGCAGACTCTGAGTGGGAGCTGAAAAGAGACATTAAAATGTATTTATTTTTCACAGTGGAGAAGTAAAGAGCAAAAAGATCTGTAAAGATTCACATGGCAAACACTGCAACTAGAAGTAAGGCCGAGTCTCATCTTTTATTGTCCTCAGATTTTCATGGGCATTTGCAAACAGTCCCCATTCTCCTCCCTCACTGACTTTCTTTACATACACCCAGAGGCTAGGAGGAACTGAGAGTGATCAAACCTTTGCTCATGTACCTAGTCCTTATTCACATTAATGGCTCCATTGAAGTCAATGGAACCACTCATGAAAATAAGAATTACTCATGGTAGAAGGATTGGGCCCCAGCCTGCTATGCTATCAGAGGTCTGGCTTACTTCATCACAGTTCCAACTTTTGTCCAGACCTAAAAGGTGCCACAGCATTACTCAGAGCCTTCTGAAGGGTGCCAGAGTAATTACAAGGCAAAAGGGAAGAGGCCACGTTAGCAACACCTGTGTATAATTTTATTTTATTTTATTTTATTTTAAACAGCAAAGTCAGAGACAACCAAGCATGGGGAGGTAAGGTTTGCAAGAGGATGGAATTTTCCCGTAGTTGTTCGGGCTTGTCTCTGCCACAGGAATGCTCACAAGAAGCAACACGCTTCCTCAGCTATTGTCTGGATCCATTCAACCTCTGGGCGGAGGCAGCAGCAGCTGCTGCTGCTCTGAAATTTTAATGTGACATTTTTCTCCTTATTATTATTTCTCCCTGGCCCTCCATTTCATTTGCAATGTTTTTCATTTTGTTTCTGTTCCCCATCACTTTCCTGTAACCACCTGCCTAGACAGCACACGGATAGACTGATGTCTTCCAAAAAAACAGAGAGATTGCTAAAGGTGAAAACAACTGTGTCAAGGGAAAACAATTCTGATTGTGCCTTTTCTTTGCTTCTTTATGATGGAAAAAAGAAGGCTTGAACTGAAAGGCTTATTTTCCAGGAAAAATATTTCTCTCTCTCTCTTTTTCTAAATGACAAATATTAAGCTAGAATTTTCTCTCATTTACATCAAGGTAAATCAGGAAAAATGTATCCGATGCTAATTTGTTTAAATTAGCATAAGTAGGAGAATCAAATCCAGCAAAACTTGACTTCCATTTTTTTGCTGGAGGGCAAAAGAACCAGAAAGAGTATGACACCAGAAGACACTGAAACTTGAGCAACTGAACTCCTCGATGTTTTTGAAATCAGGGAGGAATTTTTATTGAGATGGTTTAAAACTCTACTTTTTTCATCTGTTTAACACCCTTTTAACTCCAAGGCCTAACACGTGGAATAAAGGCTCTCTTTGTGCAAGTATCTTCAGCTGGGGAGTGATAGGTCTATCATTCCAGCCCTCCAAGCAGTTCTCCCACAAAAGCAAGGAAAACAAGACTAGGTAGGCTTTACAAGGAAGCAGAAAAAAATCCAAAGTTACCCCAAGTTAACAAACAAAAGATTGGAATCCTACAAATTGTTGAAATCAATGGGACACTCAGTGCCTTATAGGAGATACCAGAATTTTGAAGGGCTATGTCTGAAGGATTTAAGTCATGTTGAATTGTTTAAAAAATTCCAAGATCAGAATGATCAAGTGCTGTTAAACAGAGTCGTGCTTTATTAGTGAGAGGCGAAGCCACAGAAATCCTCACCTACACCTCCCTACACACAAAATAAGCCCAATCTCTCTTCTGGGGCATCTAGGAGTAGATAGCTGTGTCTTTCTCAAATATGTATATACCTGTGTTTGGTTTGATCATTTTGCTGAACAGCTGCACTTTTTGCCTTTGTACGCAGCCTCTGGAGCTTTGTTCAGCTTCCTCTCTCTAGGAATTTCAAACAGATAACCAGATCAGAGTCACTCTTTTAAAATTGATGGTTTCTGCACTGCAATGTTCCCTCAGCTTTGCATGCCTGGTTTCAAGTGGTTCTGTCCTTTGAAATACAAAGATTCAAGTCAAAAACTGTCAGCAAGAAAACTTTCTCAACTGAGTATGAACATGTGGCATTATGGTATTAAGAAGCTTTCTTCTCTCAAGAGACCATAATAAACATGCTGCCCTCTGTCTTTGGGAGGAGTTCCCTGTAAAAATCCGCAAAGCCATGGCATTGTCCTCTTTCAAATCCCTCCTCAAAAATCACCTCTGCCATGATGGCTACAAATCAATTGACAAAGGCTGGGGAGGGTTCGGAAAATGCTCCTTGATGAGCTCTTTAGTATGGCTTCACTGTTTACCTTGCTGTCTTCCCCTGACTCTTTGTTTGAGCTACCTGTTGCTGTCTCGATAAATGAATAAGTTGTAAGATCTTTGGGGCAAGGACTGCTTTTTTATTATATTTCTGTCCAGGGCCTAGCATACTGGGGGCCTGATACTTGATTAGGAGCTGTAGGTTCTACTGTAATCATGTTTTTAGACGTTAACAACGTCTAAGGAAACCATGTTTTCTTATGCCTCCTCCTTACAGGAAGCAATAAAGCAAATTTTGATTCCAAAGCAGACACCTTAGTTCTAGTTTTAACGCTCAAGTATGTTTTTGATTCAATTATTTGGAATTAGAATTTTTTAAAAAAAACCCTGACAGCCTATAATTACAATTGAACCTTTTGTTAAGTTTAAATCTAGTAATTAAATAGTTTCAGAAGTTTTTAATTCACTGGGTAATTAAAAAGAAAAATATTGGATGTTAAGGCAGTGAACAATGCCATTGAGTGTTCAACGTCTTAAGTTATCAATGGAACTTTTAGCAGAATGGTTTTTCCATTGATTCTCATGGTTTTAAGAGGTAATCCTTTTAGCGCACAATCATTACCAATACTTAATGACTTCTCTCATAAGCCACCAGTGAAACTGGGATCAATAGAAACAAGCTGACCGGAGGGTTCCTGGCAGCGTCTAGGTGAGACATGTCAGTGTGCAGAGTCTCTAGTTACTAATGTCTAAACAAAAACTAGCTAAGTGCCACAGAAAAGAACCCTATAAATACACTCAAGGAAGGGTCAAATCCTGCAATCCCCGTCAAGAGCTTAATCCTGCACACCTTGGAGTGGCCCTGATGCACTAACGCAGTGAGAGAGGGTCCTGTTGGCTGATCCCAGAGGGATTGGACAGGACATCTTCTCACGTGGAGGTGCTCTTCCAGACATCACTAATAACTCTAGCGTTGGTGAGTTATATGAAAAGCCCAATCCTCCTGCCTTTGAAGTCAGCGAGAGCTTTAGTATTGACTAATGGGCCCTTCTGCACACAGACTGCAGCTATTGCATCTGGGTGCATGAGTGCAAGCTCCTACTGGAGACAGGGCGAACTGCCTTAAATTATCATTTCTGCCCATTTGCATTTGAGCCCTGCTTAAAGCTGGGCTGAACTGCACTAATGAAAATTATGGCTTTGAACGGTTTATCCTGACTGTGTTAGGGGTTTGCACTGGTGTAATCATACCACTGGTTGTATCACAGAACCTGCCAAGAATGCCGTAAGATGCTAGTCAGCATCATAAAACCTTTTCCATACCTCAGTAACCCATAGAGCAAGGAAAGAAATTACCTGGAAAATGGAACTCAACTAAGTCTCCTTTGAAAAAAAAGCACGTAGGATGTATTTATTGAAGATTATTAGAAAAATATTTAGTTATTGTTGTATCATGCACTTCTAAGCAGTTTACAAACCATAATGAATTCAGAGCACATTTATAAACTCAATTAAGGTAGCTCACCATGAAGCACATTCAATGTTATTTAGAGTCACATCGTAAATACACTTCAGTAGCTGGATCTCGTGGTTAAATCAAACATATTAATAAAACCTCATTATCAAACAAAGCAGTTTAAAACAAAATTAGCATGACTAAAAAGAACAACCTGGATTTTTCTCATACCATAATATTGCTCTGTAATGTAACACTTGAAATTTAAATAAAACATTTAAAAACACATTAGAAAATTCTGTTACGTCTAGTGTAAGATCTGAACTAAAGTATTTTTTCCTCTTATCCTGATGATTAACGACTAAAAGTTATGATTTCATGTAAGAAGCTTCCATATCACTAAATTATTATAGTGTCTGGGAAACCCACTGTTCACTCAGTATAGTGAAGCTATGAGATGTTGAAGAGTTGTGTCCTAATCCAGACTGAGACACATTCCAGCTTGGGTACAAAGACATGTATATATGTTGCTTGTAACTTGCTTTAGGACATCTCAGAAAATTACTTGTATAGTTATTTTACTTGTTAGCTTTTTGGTAAGAAGCTACTCTTTGCTGCTCACTGTCCTGCTTGTATTTGTGTGTGGAATATTTACACAATTGTTCAGGTTCTCATTGTTATCAACTGAAAAGTCCAGATGCTGAGATGAAGGGCCTGATCCTTTTGTAGCTTTTGGAAATTGATGTAGCTCTGTTGACTTCAATGGATTTACACCATCTGAGGATTGGCCCCATAATATTAAATTCATCCCTACTGTAACTCCATTGAAGTCAGTAGTTCTACATTGCTGATGATGAACCTGGCCCATTGTCTTACTTAAAATGTGGAAAGCTGGTTTTAATTCTTGATGTGCTTTCTCAGATGAAGCAATGAGAACCATGTGCACTCTGAATTACCGAGACACTGGTCTGCATTTGCAGACTTGGTTCCAGTTTATTTCCGACACATAGTGTCTCTTGTGTTTACATTAAACTTGCTGCTACTAATGGATCACTGGCTGCTGTTCTTAGGTCTGGTCCCTTCCACTTCTTAGCAACAGAAGTTTTAGTTTCACTGCTGGCTCTGGGAGTCACCAGCAGCAATTCCAGTAGAGGTGCAGCTGGATGAATAGCTCCTTGTGAAACTCACAAGAAATGTTTCTAACTTTCCACTGGTCTTCTGTAGAAATCCCATGAACAATACAGTTATATGACCAGGAGTTATGAATGTGAGAGGTGGTGCTTTAGAAGGCAGTATTCTCAGTGTCCACCTGTGCTAATGAAGAATTGAGAGGCAATGGTCAAGATTCTAATCAATAAGATGTATTATATATTGCTATACTGGATTATGTGGAGTATATTTATACTACTAACTTGTGCAACATTTGAGTTGTGAAGACTAGTGAGAAGAGGAAGAATGAAGAATAGAGTTGATCAGAACATGTTAAAGAAGATGTAATTCTGATGAAAAACAGACATGAAATTTTATGAAAACATTCACAATTTTACAACTAGCACTACCACCCCCTTTTTTGATCAATTCTGATCAAAAGGCCTGGAACAAAGTCAATTTGAAATCAGTCCAGACCTTCATTACAACTCATTAAAGATAATTATTTCAGTTGAAAGGCAGTCATTTCAACAGTGTTGTCAAGCAATGTAAGTTAAAAGAGTTGAAAGTCTGCGGGTGGTGTCAGTTTGTCTGGTTTGTGTGAACATTAGCTTTATTTTCATTCTGTCTGTGCTTAGGTACCCTTGAAAATCCAAGTTTGGGGGTTGAATGAACCTCAAAATTCAAAGCAAAACTCAACAGTTATTGTATAATATCATGCGTTCTTTCATTATTCCAATACGAAACCATTAAACTGGGGAGAAGGGAATTTGCAAAGGTAATTTAAGTTTGGAAAACTTTCTCTTCTGTAATTTAATCTCATGATTTATTTTCCCTCTTCAAGGGTGAGTCAACTTTAAAAAAACAAAAACAAAAACAAAACTGCTTTCTTTTCAATAGTGCTGCCTGTGCTGTATATTAGGTCAGAAGACCCTCCCTCTCTCAAAGCTCAGTTCCTCCAGTAGGGCACCTCATGCACACTATACACTGTATTTATTATTTCTCTAGACTATTCCACTCCCTGTCATTGTCTGCTTTTTTTACCCCCCTTTCCAAAACAGAACACAAACCTGATAACATTTGAGCATATACATACTGGAACTAGGGGTGCTGGGGGTGCTGCCACACCGCCTGGCTTGAAATAGTAGTAATAACTCAAATACACGATTTCTGTCTTCAGTATCTCCACTATAAAAATTGTTCCAGCGCCACTTTTTGAGCATGAAATGAACTTTCAAACCCTCTGTGTTTGAGTGGGTTTGGTATAGAGCAGAATGAGTTTGCTCCTCTCTAGTACTATTTTACCAAAACCTACACATGCTTCCAAGTCTTTTTGTCTCCAGGTTTGCCAGTGTAAATAGCCCAAATGCACACAACTCTGAGATATAGCCCAGATCCAAGCAGCCCTAAAACCTGGGAATAGTTTGAAAGCCAAACTCATATATAGATCTTATTTTTGCCCTTTGACCCATCTCTATAATGAGTTGAATACAGGGGTCAACACCACCATGTTGCTCAACGACACTTGGCAAAATTACTTTGTACTTGGTGACAGATGGGGGGGCGGGGGTTATGTAATTCAGTCATTCAATTTTTTAAAAAATTACCACGGACCTCAAAAATTTTCACCATTAACACTTGTGTCCATGTACGTACATGTTGCTGACCCCTGGTTGAATGAAAATGCCAGATCTAAACACACCCCAAACTTTTTGGAAGTTGGAAGCAAGCATGGGGCTTTTGAAATATTCAGATCTTGAATTTTGTAACTTTAATTTATTCACTTCCTGTATTCACAGGAAACTTACTTTATTTTCTTTTAGTGCTCATTGATCTCTGATACAGAACTGCATGATGTTCTCCTCAATGTGAAATCCATTATGATGATCAGCAGCTGCAGTTAGTTGTAGTTGAATAGGTTCATATGGTTTTGGTTTGTTTTTTTGTTAGAACTTCCTCCCATCTGGAACATGGATCAATTCCATTTGGTTCCATGACCTAGGAAGTTACATCACACTGTCTATCCTTGTGGTTATGCACACCTTATATATATATTGGGGTTATGATAAACCTGGTTTTCAAAGTAGGCCTCCATTTTGCACCCACAAGGAATGTCTGAGGAAAATCCTAGCTAAATTTCATGCCCAAAATTGTGGATATGAAATTGTGTCCAGAAATGGGGGTCTGCTTTGAAAATCAGTCCCCCATACATGAAATAATTATCTGTCTATTAAACAGGGAAGGTGGGTGAGGTAATTTTACTGGATCAACTACTGTTTGTGAACGAGACAAGCTTTCAGGCTTACACAGAGCTCTTCTTCAGGTCTGGGAAAAGTCCTCAGAGTATCACAGCTAAATACAAGGTAGAACCGATTGTTAAGCATAAGGAGTTTAGACGTGTTCAAGAGACCATTCAAGGTGAAGTGAGCAGTTAACACCTCTGCAGTCATAGGACAAAGGACGGTTAGTGGTTTACAGATTGTGTAATACCCAGTGTCTTTACTGAGTCCATGATTTTTAGTTTCTAGCAAAGTTCTGATTTTTTAAGCTCCCAGGCTTGTCTTTTGAAGATGTTGTGCAGGTTTGCTTTGAGGACAAGGACTAAGAGATCAGGTATGGAGTGACTGTTCTGTGAAAAGTGTTTGCCCACAGATCTATTAAATGTACTGTAGAATACTACACCAAGATCAGTGAGACACTGAATCAGTTCCAATTCCACAAGCTCTCCAAGACCTTTACGAACCCTTATCAGCTTCAGAGATGGCAACACGGCATAATATTTCTGAAGAATCTCATGACTGAGAAGGGAGAGTGAATGTTTGCAAGATCTGCTCAAGCATCAGGGTTAGTGCTGTTTACTCTCTACAGAAGTACACAACACTGTGAGTTTTTGGCTAAGTCAATTATAGTTAGTGTTTGACAAATGCCCCTCAGTGATGAGTATGTGCACGGCCATGCAGAAAAGCTGTAATTCTTCTACTGTGAGATCACTGTGGTTCACTCTTTTGATGACAATGCAACAGTACGGATGTTTCTCTTGAAATTCCAGTGTCATTCAGCATATGATTTTTTGAATGTACCTGAGATCACAAAGAATTATTAAAAGAATAAGTCACCACCTGCCACTGCATGACCTTTTCCAGAATGTGGAACATCGGTGAGCACATGAATATAAAAGCATATTGCTTTCTTCCAATTGTGAAAATGACACATTAGAAGCATTTGGAACCCACAATTTTCATTGGCTTCCAGTGGAGTTTTGCTTCTCAGCTCTTCTGAAAACTGGGCCCCTGTTTTATTCCCATCTAGTCTTTCCATTGCTGTATAAAATAAAGGAGTTTGATACATCCTGATTCTGCTTGAGCCAGAAGTACTTTGAGTGGAGCTTTTCTCCAAGTATTTCACCACATCTGATTCTGGTCCCAGTTCTGGCCTCCACCCAGTACTGGAAAGCATCCTACCATTGCAGAACCCCTGTGAAGTTCAGTTCTAGAAATAAGTGAGGGGTTGGGGATTTCTTATTTTGGCCTATTATGTTTTCACTCGTTTCCGTATCTGGTACTATGGGTTTCTCATGTGCTTTTCATAACTCCTTTTCCCCCTCAGCACAGACAACCACAGATTTTGATCATTGTTTAATCTCCTTCCTTCCTTCCTTCCTTTACAAACCTACCTCCTCTCTTGCCTGCAGCAATCTCCTCACTGAAATATATCACCAATCAGCTTGACAGTGAGAAGCTCCCTTTGAGCAGCAGCCCTGGGAGTTACACTCCTGCTGATTCTCAGGTAGAAAAGGTGTGGAGCATTTTCCACATAAAACCCCAGTCCTGGCAAAATGGAAGCAAATTTCTATTCCATTCATCCCTTGGTTTGGTATTTGTGCTTACAAAAGCAAGGCACTATATGTGCAACCCTTGTAGAAGAGATGGCATTGGCAATTGTTACATTTTGTTAACTGCATTTATCATCCGTCCATTAGCTTATCACTGTCTTCTCTAGTAGCTTCAGTATGCAGATCTCAAAACATTTCAGAAACGTGCAATAAGGCTCACAACAGGTAATTATCACTATCCCTATTACTATCCCTATTATCACTATCCCTATTAGAAGCTGAAGCTAAAAGAAGTTAAAGAAGAATGAATGAGGCTTTAGAGCAGGGGTAGGCAACCTATGGCACAGGTGCCGAAGGCGGCACACAAGCTGATTTTCAGTGGCACTCAGACTGTCTGGGTCCTGGCCATCGGTCTGGGGGGCTCTGCATTTTAATTTAATTTTAAATGAAGCTTCTTAAACATTTTAAAAGCCTTATTTACTTTACATACAACAGTAGTTTAGTTATATATTATAGACTTATAGAAAGAGACCTTCTAAAAATGTTAACATATGACTGGCATGCAAAACCTTAAATTAGAGCAAATAACCCACATAGATACCTAGTAATCATGTTTACTGATTATACACAATCATGCAAGGCCTACATACATATTATTGCTTTGCCTGGGTTTCTAAAACACAGAACATGGTAAGCATCGCTAAAATGCTTACAACCATTTAAAGGGTTACTGCCGTATTCGTATAGACTATAACTCAGCAAACTGGACTCCTGTTCTTTTTCTTACTAGACTCACACCATCTTTTTTATGTGTATAATATCACCACTATTACAGCTAGTATCTTGGACTAACCTTTTGTGTTGCTGTTGTTTTAGCTTTTTGAAAGGAAATGCAGGGTTAGATGAGAGTAGAATGGATGCAGCCTCACAAATATGAAAACACTCATTTACTCCATCAAAAAAAATGCACCTGTGTATGCAAACTGGTTAGATGCATGTGCACTGGTATACATAGGAGTGTAGTTACCTAATAAAAATGTATAAACCAAGCATGGATTGTTGCTGTCAAAACCATCTCCTTCAGGTATGAAACTTCTGCCAACACACAATGAGCTCCCCGAAAGGACAGTTACTACAATTTAGAGACTTTAAAAAAAGACATTGCTCCTGTTTATGTTAGGGAAATAGTGGACTCATTAAAAAAAGAAAGAAAAAGGGGTCACTTCAGAGCAACTTCATTTCTAACACATGATAAAGAACTATGGGTGAATCCTGTATGTCAAATAGGTTCATCAGACTCTTCAAAGCTGTTTGCTGATTCAATGATTTTTAATATATTGACTTCTTTCAAGTGCACTCCTTCTTTTGTGTTTTTGGGAGAAGAAGTTGCACCAAATATCCAGATTTAGCCAGAAGTTGCAATCTATCTTTGTGTGATATATTAGTTTTATAAAATACAGATTAGTGCCCGAATCATGTTGTATTTTTTACCCACATTATTACAGCTGTTGAGCAGTGTATGAATTATCTTCAAAGAGTTGGAGATAACTGTGAACAAGCTTTCCCACTGCGACTACCAAGCAAAAGGAAGTGATGCTCCTTCAAGAGAGAAACTTAGTATCACAGGTCAAATATATGTGTGTGTATGTTCTGGAAACAAAGTCAGCAGGAGTCCAGGAGAAAATGGGGAGGACTAGCTCCTATTTCAGAAACATGATTGATAGCATTGGACTGTATAACTTCAGTGGCTGTTGAACAGCTTCTTTGGAATTAGTTTTTGGTCTCTGTCTACATTCTAGTGGAGAAGTGACCACATCAGAAATGTCCACAGCCTCCCCCTTCGCTGGCAGGGAGACTTAGAATTGAACGGCTCCCCGACACTGGATTCTCCCTCTAAATATGAGTCTCTCCAAGTCGGGTCTGCAATGGTAGTGCAACAGAAGAAACTTTCCATTACAGATTTCCCCATTATGCTGCATCTCATTCTGCCTTCAGGAACTATTGCAATGGAATGCTGCCCACCAAAATTAAATCCATTTACTGTCATTTTTAGCAATTGTCTAGGCTCAGCACTCTGTAGCAACGGAGATGGCACAGAATGGATTGAATAATGTTTATGCAAATATAAATGTCAGGGTGTTTCTTTTCTTCAAGATCCAGCTTGTCAAAGGTTTTTGGGCTGATCATCAGGATTATAGAGCTAGTGGCTAGTAGGAGCTTGACTTGGAGTGTGCAGCTGCCAGAGATCTGCAGAAACTTTCCTATATTGCACAAAGCTACACCACTGCCTGCCCCACCATCTCCAACCTTTAGTGCTCTGTGAGGCCCCCAGGCCCATCACCCATATAGATTGGTACTGACTTTCCAGCATTGCCATACTGGAACTTCCAGAGTTCTCTGGTTTACCTCCAGTTTTTCCTTTCCTTCCCCCTAACTCTCAGGTTTTGCAGAGAGAGTAGCTGGCACTCCATGGCAGCTGACGTTATATTGATACAGCATTCGACAGTGGGAATTTGGACCATCAAGTGCACAGGAAGTCCAGCCCTTTGAATTAAAGAAGTATTGGCATCATTTAAAAAAAATACTAATGACAATAAGTGGTAGTAACCATAAAGGCGATGTTTTCAGTGGCCTTCACATAAACAGCTTCTTGCACAGAGAGGAATTGAAAAGGCTTTTAAATAAATTGGGTGATGTAAAGAAAGCTTTCAAAAATATTTTAAATGACTTTAGTGCTGCCGAAAGGTGTTGGATTGAGAATCATAGAGGAAATGCTAATAAACTCTATTAGAATCCCTCTAAGAACCTCCAACGCTTTCTACTGATCTTTGTTATTTTCAGTATGATATTGTCTAGGTTTCCTCCCTGTAGGATGTTTCCCAATTCCAAAAATAGCTAGCAAGATTGCCATTTGAAAAGTCACTTGTACCAGGACTCCTGGAAATAAACATTTTTCGAGAATATTCACATTGGAGTACCGGTCTGCATGAGTATTCATGATTTCTCCCCAAATACTCTTGAATGCAACAGCTCAGTTGCATCAGTGGTCATGGCTACCCCTCTGATACTAGTGTTCTGTATATTAAGCTAATTTTAAGCTTTTGTTTAAACAAATATTTGCAAAAACTGTTCTGCAGCGTTCGCAGAACTCTGACCAGGGCTTGATTATTACCCCAACAATCTCATCGCTCTGCTTTAATACTTAGCTGGCCAGCTGGAATTACTGAACATTTTCATATGGCATTTTCACTATGGAACCTTGAAGAAAGGCTTCTGTTTACAAAGTGGTGATGCATGTTTTCCCCAACTCTGGCTTTTCCCTGGGGTGGAAGAGTTATACAGCACTCCTTATTTAGGGAAGTGTGGAAGGGTGTCTCTCTCTCTATTCTTTCTTTTTCCTAATATCTTTTGTAATTTTACATCGATGCAAAGTTAGGAAACTATATCAATGGGCTTTTCAAAATTATTTATTATATTTAAGGGTTCTTATCAGTAATACAATAGCCTTGGACAAATGTCAGAAAGTTCAGAAGGGCAATTAAAATGTTAAATTATTGCTCCTTTGGACATGATTTGTTCTTCTGTGCATCTGGGACAGATGCAAAGCAACCTACTTGGACAAAGAATTCATTAAGGTATAGCTGAATGACTTGGCTCTGGGTCCATCATCCTATAGCCTCGATGTTCTTATTCCAAGCTGGAGCATATGGGTGATTCTTCATGTATTGCTTTTCCTGGCTGACACTTCAACATGGTTTCAGGTGCCTGCCTGAGATCAGCCACTCATGATGCAGAATGGCCTAGCGCCTAATTGTGTTTGCTCTGCTTCTACATGGCAGAAATCCACTGACTTAATCAGTATTACTCTTGGCTTATGCTGGCATGAGAGAGATCAGAATCCTATCCTAAGTAGGTACTTTTGCTAGATTCTAGCATGTCCTGTGTGCCAATAGGAGAACCAATATCATCCCTACTTGACTTATGCTAGGGGCAATGGAAGTCAAAAGATGCCCTTATTCATTCACCACAAGACTGCACGTCTAGGAACAGTGCTCCAGTAGTGTCAGTAGAAGTTCATCATGGCAGATAGAATCCCAGCTTTCTATAAAATAAAAAGAAAACCTTTAGGTGAAACTTTGAGTTAAGCCAGTGGTAACAAAAAGGTGGGCGAAATTTTAATTGTCATGTGCCTTGATACTTCTTGGCCTTGTCCAATTCTATATGCAGAAATACCACAGGGAAAAAATGTTTTTCACATTGTTTTGGCCATATTTGACTTGAAAGTAGAAAATACGCACTTTCTGGGAACTAACCTGGAACCTGAAACCCAATGCTTTAATTAAGAGTAGTGAAATATATCAGTTGTTATAAATAGCTTCCAACGACAGTACCCAGCACCTAGCATTCCAGCCCAATAACCCTTCCTTAACATATAGTGTGAGAACAACCCCATTTTAAAATACACTCACTATAGCAGGCAACAAGAACAACCTGAGCTTTGTTTTGAAAGATGCCACTGATATCATAAAGTGAGAAAGGAGAATCCAGGACTGAGGACCCTCTGAGTGCTGCAGGGAGCCGTTGGGATAGATGCCCCTTCTCGGATCTACCTTGTTTCTCTTACAAACAATGTCCCAAGATCACAGCAATCTCGGGGGATTCACTAGCTCTTTTCCAGTGCTGACTTCTGTGATCCCTTTTCTACTCATCCATGATTTTGGATCAATATAGACACCTAGTGGCCAGAAAGAGCCATCAGTTGCTTTATTCCTTAGGGAAATACTTGTCTGTTTGTGCTATCTCGAATGTTAAAAAAAAGGAAGAAGAAAGCAAGATCTCACTGCTGATACTTATCTAAATCTTGCATTTTCTTTGGTCCTAATCTACCTTTAGCCTTTATCTCTTCTCCAGTTTTATCTTGTAAGGACTAAGGTCAAAAATTGAGGCTTTTTTGTAACCATATGGATTCCTTTCTGAAAGCTTACATTATCTTTATCTAAAAATTGTCATTGAAACCAATTTGTGCAAACTAACAACTTTATCAGCATCATAAATGAGGTTAAAATTGCTTAAAATAAAACTGATAAAAAGAAAAAAATCTGCAGAAGAAGAGAAGTGGCCAATAATGTAATAAGATAACAACACAAATGATTACTGAGTATTATAGTGAGGATGCTTGCAAGGAATTGGCTCAATTGCTCCATAATCAAGTAAGGAGAACTGCAACGTCTTGCACATTTTGTGTGAATCTGTTTTTTCTCCACTGGCATGTTGTGACGAAGTGGGACTGTTCTTAATGTTTCCTCTGAATATGGGAGGGGTGCCTCAGTTTCCCTTATGTATTTCTTAAATCTCTAGGGGGTGAGATTGTTGCAGAGCAAAGGGCCAGTATGCATAAGTGGCCGGCACTCTATCTCCTGGCAACTATTAGCCAGGGCCCTTCCTCCCTGCAAGGAGATAGCTAAAGGTGTAGAAGAACAAAGAGATCAGGTGGTCTCCTGGCCCGGGAAAGGAACAAAGCCCAGAGAGGAGGGGCTGGAGGGTGAGGCAGTTTGAAGCTAGCTGGGGACGAGGGGTGAGTGCAGACATGGGTGTCTGGCTTGCTGCCCACCATGAGGGACCCAGCTGAGGGATCCTGTTCTCTATACCTACAAGCTCTGTTTTAGACCGTGTTCCTGTCATCTAATAAACCTCTGTTGTACTGGCTGGCTAAGAGTAACATCTGACTGTGAAGTTGGGGTGCAGGACCCTCTGGCTTCACCATGACCCTGCCTGGGCAGACTCGCTGTGGGAAGCGCACAGAGGGGCAAAGGATGCTGAATGCTCCAAGGTCAGACCCAGGAAGGTGGAAGATCTGTGAGCTTCTTGCCCTGGAGACAATCTGCTCACAGAGAGATTTCACCAGAGTTCTGACTAGCTTCATTGGGAGCAGTTCCAGAGCATCGCCCGGGGACTCCGTGACACATGTCTCTCATTAACCGTGTTACTCAGAACATCTCCTCCCTGTGGGCATTCTCAGAGCTTTTCTGCTAGTTTGAGTGGCAAAAATGTATCCTATACTAATACTGCATTGATTCCTGTTGGCCCAACAGAGCCAATGCAGCCACACGAGAGTGATCTGGATTTTATTCTGGCTCATGTATCATAGCAGAATTCTTTACCACTTTCAAGTTGCAGGGCTAAGTTCTGCCCTTACTGACACCTGTGTAACCACATTATTATTGTCTTTGGCAAAAGGCAATGGGAGAATTTGTCCTACAGAATCTTTAATACTAGTGATGGTGATGATGGGAAATCACTGGTGATGGTTGTTACACCCTGACACCCCAACATTCACCACTGTCATGTAATTAGGGTATGTCTTATACAAAGTATGCCTTGTGAGGTGTAATTCTAAAAGTCTTGATCTGCTAGATAGTAATATCTCATTGGATTATAAGTATTATTGTCACGTGTGAAGTTATGAAGTTTAGCTATGTACATGTTGCTGAAATATGTCCTGAGGTTGAAAACACAGGTATGACAGTAAAAAGGCCAAACAATGTTAGTGGCTTATTGAGGAAATGCACACAAGCACAAGGATTACCCCAGGAACTGTGTACTATAGAAACCTCTCAGAGATACTGCTACACAATTGGGAACTGTTTGACCCAGGACACACAATGATATCTATTTAATTTGGCAAAGAATACCCATTGTTAAAACCAACCAGAGCAAAACTCCAATATAGTAACACTCCCAAAGTATAGGAGCATGCAAAATCTGGACCCAAATTTGGCTGATGATGCACCCTCCATTTGGCAGTCTTCACTCGGGTTATCTCATGGAAGTGACTGGTGAGGGATTAGAAGACCTTTGTTGAGATTTTTTTCACGCCCATCACTGCAGATGTAGAATTGCCACTGCCATCAGTTGTACTTTGGTTCAAACTGCCCTCACCAAAAGCAGAGACATTGATGTGCTGCTGGGCTTGATTCTTAGAATTGCTGAGAACTTCAGTTTAAGCCAATGGGAGATGACTGTGCTCAGCACTCCTGAAAATTGGGGCCTGGGTCAAATATACCCTTGGAATAGTTACAGAATAGTTCATGAAATTACCACCAGGATGAATCTAGCTGTCTCATTTGATATCATGGTCACAATTAAAACACCCAGGTGGCATCAAAATTCTAAGCTCAGTACAGTGTTGTCCTGGTTGCAATTCCAGGAAATATATTTCAGGGCCAGTGGCTACTTTTTTTTGTGCTAATAAAATGGACATTTTTCTTCAGTGAATTGAATGACAACAAATGCAGCAGTAATCAGCACAGGCCCCCAAGTTCAGCTACATGTTGCCTTCCTAATGCTTTGTAGAAATCAGAACCCATTAACTATCTTCAAATGAGATTTTTTTTTAATGAGTGGAATCTTAGCAAACTACAACAGGTAGCGCTAGTGCCATCACACAAAACTTTCCCATTTGTTTAGCACTGGGGGAGGGGGGATTTATTTTCAATTAATTCACGTACTGTTAGCATGCATGGTTTGTTTTTCACTCCAGAAATAAATACACAGAACTGATGAGTGAGCAGAGCTGTCTTTTAAATTCATTCATAATCTTCTTTGCTAGATGTTCTCAGAAGTCAAAAAATGGCTGCGCTAACACCAGCTGATCCATCTCAAAGAACTTGAGGAGCTGGAAGACATTTTATTTTTTTACTTCAGTAAAACCTCCTGAACTATTTTTTTAAAAAAGTTTCAATTTAAATTTTCTCCAATAAGAATGCACAGTACTTTACATTTTGCTGAGAATCTGCCCCACCCGCACCCTCCAATATTCCATCTACCCCAAGTGGAATTTTGAACTTGTAAAGGAAAAAATACCAGAGACTGCACAAAGTCCACTAGGAGTTTTGCTATTGCTATTGATTTTACATGGAAGGCATCTAGATACTATCCAAATGGGTGATAGTATAGAACTCTAAAATAGAGTGACAAAATATTAAAGCACAATGCGTACACTGTGAATGTTCAAAGGAAGTCCTTGGCAATTTACTCTATCATTCATTTTTTAATTACTGCATGTTTTTTGTTCTCTTGAAGGTGCTGGATGATTCAGTGGAGTGGTAATAGAGTGCAGAGCCCTTTAGCTCTAGGGCAATGTGTAGGCTGCCCCTGTCAGGTGACTACAATGAGCTAGCATGAATTTAATGATAATACCTAGCTCTTATAGAGCACTTCTCATCGATAGATCTCAAAGTGAATTACAAAGGAGGTATCATTGTCCCTATTTTCCAGATGGGGAAAGGAAAGTAACTTGCCCAAATTTGCTCAGCAGGCCCTTGGCAGATCCAAGACTAGAACCCAGATTTCCTGAGTCCCAATCCAGTGCTCTACTCTACTTAGTCACACTGCATCTTCTAGATGGGGTGTAAAGTCTTTTTTAAAAGTGTGTCTGTTAGAATGTGTTAGGAAATACATTTTAAACACATCTTATTTTCCTAACCTAGACCATAGTTGAATGCCCTAGTTCAAATCTGATCCTGATGGTGGTTGCTTGCCATCTGATCCAACACGTCATTACTATCCGTTGACTAGAGTGTTTGGAAGGTGTTTCCATTTCAGAGGGTTGGAAAAAGACCCTTTTTCTGTGTTTTGCTAATTTCTATGATACAGGTGTTTGGATTGAAATTGTTTTCAAAATTTTTCAGTTACCAAAAATTGCATTTTGGTACAGACGATCCAGTTTCTGATGAGAAAAAAAGACTAAATGTTGATAAAAATCTTTGTAACAATTTTAGCAAGAATATAGTAGAACATTTCATGAAAAATGGAAAATTTCAATAATGCCCATAATTTTTTTGAGAAAAGTTGTGTTTTTGAAAAAAAGCCACTTTTCAATTAAAAGTTTTTTTATTTGAAACATTTCTACTCTCTCTGCTGTCAACTGTACTAAGAGATGATGTAAAGAGATTCATATAGGAAGCCATTTACAGTGCATCGCAACCAGTTTTGCAGGTTCTATAAAACCCCAGCTCTAAACTACATATTCTTCAGCACCATCTGCTGGTGTATTATCTATTAACTGAATATTTAAATACATACAAATACTGTCTAGTGCACTTTCCTAACATTGTTTGGTGAACTGTGCCAAAGTAGATATGGTGGTGGTAGTTCTGTTTCCTAGTAGAGAAGAGTCCATTTCACAAAGTTGTCAGCACCAAGGCCTCCAGTTCTTCTCTCAGGGCCCACAGTCACTTCCCAGGTTTGGAGCCACATTCTCTCCTGAAAGAAGTTGAGTTTGCAAAGAGGTGGGAGGCAAGGCTGCTCTTTGGGTCCCTTGGGAGAGGCAAAGCCAGCCCAACCATGTGCGTTTCCAGGATAACCATGCTTCCTGCATTGTTCTCAAAAGCCCCCACGTCACCTGTGGAGTGATTATAGAGTTTTTGGTCCTCCACAGTTACCAGAGAGGACCGGGATGTGTTATAGGGGGAGCTTCATAAAAGCAGGAACTGCTCAGTCAAGGAGTTCTCTACAGCTTAAGGCATGGCTCCTTGTGTTTATGTCTCCACTCTGTGTCACCTGGCAGTAGAACTCCCTTAGACAGTATACTTCCAGGGGGTTCTCCCGAGCAATTGGATACTGTCGCCCGCCCAAGGGGCATTTAAAGCTGCTTTATGGAGTTAATGCTGGGTCCCAAAGGAACATTCTGCATAGAAAAGCTGCTTGCACCCACTCCACCTTTACCCACAACCTTCACCTACGCAGAGTTCACACAGAGAGGTGCTGTTCATTGCCGCCTGTGCCAAAACCAATGAAAATATCATTTGGAACCACGGCTTAGCCGCTCTTCCTTCCCCTCCCCTGCTTCAGGTTGGTTTCCTCCCCTCGGCCATAGTGTAATGGCATGGCAGCAACAGAGGGATGAATAGATATGGAGAGCACTGTCCAGGTAGAGGCGGAAAAACACTGGTGGGGTAGACACTGTTCACTTGCCCTGTCGTTTCTCACAATCAGTGCTTATCATAAAGCTATGGAAGAGCCATGTCCCCAGGGCCATCAAACCAGCACCATTCAGCTTTAAAAAAATCTCTTTCAATAATTCCTAACACTTCCCAACCCTATGACTCACATTAGCATTTCCTTAAGGTAACATTAAATTGCTGGGTGTTAGACTATCTGCCAACAAAAGAATATAAGCCCTGCCTTCCCCACAGGCACTTAGTCTTTCACATCCAATCACTATCCAGCATCAGAGCTGCTGGAGGAGACACTTGAATACATCCCCATGGCAACTTAAGAGAGAACACAAGGAAGCCAAAAACTGTGGAGTGGGGAGAGGTGGGAGGGAGTCTCAGCATGAGAAATAAACAAAGTAATGTGGTGGTACATTATAGAAGAATGGATTTATGGGTTATGATATTCTTAAAATATCTTTATTTAATAATGAAAACTTCATTACCCAGCCCTGTGCAGAAGTGTTGCCATGGGGCCTCCACAAATCCCTGGAAAGATCTTTCATCTTGACAGAAGTTCTAAATTACAACATTAGTGTTCTAACCGAGAGGAAGTTATAGCCTATTTTGTCTGTCCAGGGAAATGAGACATACATAGCTATAGAGCAGGTTATTGAAATCTAATAGCTGAGAATATTAAAAATGGAGTAGGAAAAAAAATCTCTCTGTGAGCACTGGGGATAAATTAAGTGATAAACCTTGAGTGTTTACTGGAATTTCATTATTTTATGAAAAAGTAATTCATCTTTATTACAGTTGAGGCTATTATGTTTCACATCATTAAGAAAACAATGCATGGAGACCCTAAAGCTAATTTTCAGTCCAACTATCAGAACGCATTATGTTTTTATATTTATCACTGATATTGCCATATCCTTTGTGGTTGCAAGTTCTGACCTCCAGAAATGTTTGGTTTGGAATGTTTCAGAGACAATTAGGTAGAAACAGCTCATGCTCAGTGACTAATGATCCGAACTGATAGCGCTCAAGATCCTGATTCATTTTATAGTCCTTATAGCTAGGTGGAGAGGACTTTTGCCTTGGTTAATGCTGTGATCTCAGGTCCAAAGTTTCAGTCTGGGTGGATTATATTCTTTAACCACTTCAGGTTTTTATAAATGTGTGACATAATGCTAGCAATCAATCAATCACTCATTTAAGCCTAGATTTCATGAAGGTCTATCCCCAGGTGCACAATATGGTCCAGTGAGGAAACTAGCATCTTTAATAAAAACTTAGCAATAGAGATTCCCATAATGTGGAACTTTTTACTCACTCCAGTTTCTGTGAATCCTTTTTTTTTTTTTTTTTGGTCTTTTTGTGTAGATTCGCACAAATGGGTTTTGCATTGTGTTTTAAGTTCAGGCAAACCTAAGCTACTGAGTTCCACATAATTTCTAGCCAAAAGCATGCACTGCTCCAGGTTATATGGACACTTGACACAACTGATGCAAGGAAAATTTTACCTGGCTTTAATTTTTGGAGTGAAAGTTAAATATGGTTCTAATCAGCTGAGAGGCGGAAGCTGCTTTCAGCAAAATCACTATCTTAAAGTAGGAGTGGTGCACTTACAGCACTGGATGAATATTTCCATGAAAATTTATTTCAATTTTTAAACTAGCTGGCTTTGGCTAAGTTAGTGTCCTTGTTTATGTTCATGTTCCAGGAATATCATAGTGACTGTGTTCACTGGCTGAAGCCTTTGCCAAAAGAGCACATTTTCAGTAAATACTGGAAAATATGCCCAGAGAGTGAGTCTCAAATTTCCAGTTACAAGTATTCACGTCCAAACCCCTGATTCTAAGAGGTATGTTCATCTTGGTTCAAACATATTTTGCTGAGCAATGAACACCCAACACCAGGGATGAGACAAACATTCACAGTAGTATTGATGGGCAAAGCATAAAAGGATCAAACCTTGGAGTCCTGGCTTCCAGTCCTTTGCTCTGACCAATAATCCAGATACCATTATTTTCCATCATGCTGCTGGGTTTGGATTAGTAGGCCAGGGCAATATCTTTCTGAGAAGTTATTTCAGAAGTTGTTTGGTTACTCCTCCCGCTCACTTGGACATTCCCTTTGTTGTTTCACCAACATTGGCCTACTTCTCCAGTACTCACGTTGGTCGACAAACTGCTTGCAACTCTAGCCAGTGACTCCACTACACCACTAACTCTGAGAAAGAGCCAAACTTGATGACCACAACTGTTAAAAGAATCCCAGAATTAAATGAGACTTGAATATCCTCTCAACCATAGTATTTGGCAGGAACACTGAAGGAGCCTGCACTGATCAATCTTTGAATATTTATTGCTAGTAATCTCTCCATCTCTCTTTCCACGGCTACCACTGCCCCTGTGTATCAAGGAAACATTTTAAATTAGGTCTCATATTTTTAAATGGGCCTTGTGCCTTTGTTATGACTTTTATTAATATACAGTAAGTTCTGAGAGCTTATCTAATTCATAATCCTAGTGTGTAAAGATCTTTGGGTCAGGGTAATTTTCTGCTCCAAAGGGTACCTGCTAGGAAGAAAATAAACAAATGCCATCGTCAGTATAAATGAAACAAAAATACTGTTATAATTTATGGGTTTATTTAGTTACAATGGATAAAAATAGAAATTGAAACTGACACTTAGCTGTCGAGCGTTCAGAAACAAGAGAAGACTAAAGGTTTTCTGATGGACCCAGGAGTGGAAATAATATTTATTTATATTTTTAAAACTATATGTTCAGGTTGATTGCAAACAGAGAATAGAACCTGTTCTCACTTATGATGATGTAATTCAAAAGTAAATCCATTGATTTTAGGACTTGTCTATATACAGATTTGCACTGATTTAGTCAAGCCAGTTTAGTAAACCTGATGCAGTCTCCCACATGAATGGCTTATATCAATTTATCTTAAGAAGATTACTTACTGACATAATCTAAATTGATGTAAGCAATTTTAAAACTGATTTAAGAGTGCCTCCAGACGGGTTTGCACCAGTTGAACTAAACTGGTTCAATTGAACTAATACAGATCTGCCTACAGACAAAGCCCTGATATAATTCCATTGACTTCACTTCACTTCAGTTGAGTTAGTCAGGTATACAAACAGTGTAAATGGGGCCTGGTCTACACTACGCTGTTAAACCGATTTTAACAGCGTTAAATCGATTTAACGCTGCACCCGTCCACACTACCCTGCTCTTTATATCGATTTAAAGGGCTCTTTAAATCGATTTCTGTACTCCTACAAAACGAGAGGAGTAATGCTAAAATCGATATTACTATATCGGATTAGGGTTAGTGTGGACGCAAATCGACATTATTGGCCTCATTATTTTACAGTAACTACCCACAGTGCACCGCTCCAGAAATCGATGCTAGCCTCGGACCATGGACGCACACCACCGAATTAATGTGCCTAGTGTGGACACGCACAATCGACTTTATAATATCTGTTTTATAAAATCGGTTTAAGCTAATTCGAATTTATCCTGTAGTGTAGACGTGGCCTGAGAACAGAATCCAGCCTGATGTCATCTAGCAAGGGATGTAAGGTATGCTACTTGGGTGAGTGTTTCACAGATTTTGGATAGGAAGGACATTCATGGAAAGAAGGACATCATTGCTAATGCTCCCTGGTGCTGCTGGCAGCAAGGGGGCATCACATGTAGTGGTGGAAGCCCCACCTAGGAATACACCCAAATTTGGCTTCTTTCTATTAATAATTCATGGTGGAAAACATTGGATTCCATTCACACTCTGCCCTGTATAGGGACCATAGTAAAACACAAAGCATGCAGAAATAGCACTGTGAGATCATCACCCCTGCAGTACTTACTGCCAGGAAAGAAAAGACAGATTTCCAGAGGGGATTGGATTTTTGAAAGGAAAAAAGAACTGGGGTGGAGAGAGAGAGAGTGAGAGAGTATAGAGGAAGTGATCATAAGTAACATACCTGTATGATAATAGGCAGGGAATAAAATCATACAAAGTTAAATCTGTTTGAATGTCCTATGTTAGGTTTTTCTAAGGACCTTAGCAACAAATACCGTAGGAAGTGCTCCAAAATGTTCTCATAGTGGGGAATATTTGAACCTGCATCTTTGTGACATGCATATAATACTTAGGGTACGTCTATTCTACAACCTCTACCATGGCACAGCTATGGCACTGCAGCTACGGCACTGTAGTGCCATAATGTAGACACTTCCTACATCAACAGAAGGGGATTTTCCATCATTGTAGTTAATTAGCTAATCCATCTCTCTGAGAGGTTGTAGCTACATCAACAGAAGGATTCTTCTGCCAACTTAGCCACATCTACACCAGGGGATAGGTTGACCTATCTTCGTCGCACACGGCATGACATTTTTCACAATTCTGAGAACGTGACTAAATGTATTTAATTTTTAAGTGTAGACTAGGCCTTAGTGTCTGCCCTACAAAATACCCTGTGCTTAAGTCACATAGTAGAATGCTATTCTGTTGGTGGTAAAGAAGATATGCTTATCACTTAATATAATTAGCTAAAGAGAAATGTATTTCCTGGAATAGGAGTATATATTTTAGGATATTATTATCATTAAGCAATGAAAAAAAGGATCAATTGCAGAATGATCTAGAAATGCTAAGAAGTCCAAGAAGAAGCAATTGTCAGAAAAAACCTTAATCAGAATCTTTGGACTGAACAGATAATGGTATTGCTACAGTAAAATAAAAATGCAGTAAAGAGAATATACTACTCCTGGCATCTGGATAATCAATGGACTGTGAAAAGACTGAGGTGATAAACCAAGCAGACTCAGCATTAACTTTATGAGATGTAATATGTTTATAGGATTAAACTACTTAAAAATAATTTTAACTGAACTGTTTTAACCAAATAGCTGTTCTGCACTCATTCAGTTTCAACATATGCCTTAAATGAGACAGGAAATGCAGAAACATATCAATATTATACAGACAAAATTAAAACAGTATTATTGATTTGAATATTGTTTGTTGAATAAGGAGCTCATTACTTAACTGACATCTTTGTTTTCAATACATTTCTGGGAGCTGGTCTGGCTCCATTTACGAGAAGAAATGTTGGAAAGTCATGCAATATCTTGCCCTTAAATAAATAGTCATGTGTAAAAGAGATGCAATAACATGTATCAGCCTATAGTTTTCTGAAATCAACCACAGAAATAATTGATTCCAGAGAATACTGGGGAAGAGGTTGGTGTAATAATGATGTTACAGACAGAGATGGTTTCAAACTGCAAACTTCAGATCCATTTCATACTCTTCCATATTGCAGGTGTTTTCAGATTTGGCCTCCTAGTGCTACTTATTATAAAGATGTCCCCCAGAATGTCCCCTCCAGATTCCCGGTTAGAATTTTGGAACAGGAACCAACGCCCAACAACACCTCTCAGTTTTTACACTGAGTCCAGTAGATGTTGAGACCAGATTTGCTTTGGAACATTCAGGCGGTGCTTTGTGGATACCTGTGCTGTACAGATATGATCAACAAAGCACAGAAATATGGATCTCACTATCGTGTCTCACTGATTTGATTCATGGCAGCATTGGAAAGTTTTCTTTAACCAAGGAAGGGGGAAAATACAAAGTCTCTCTGAAGTCCAGTAGTGGTCTTGCTTCATTAGTCTAATTCAACTGGGTGGCACTCAGGTCCTGAGGTGATTACACAACCAAGAGAAAGGTAGACAGATAGGCAGTTCATTTCTGGAAGGAACACTTTTCAAGCATCAGGAGTTCATTCATGCTGCAATAAGGATGCTATAGTCAGCCCTGCCATTTGCTGCAAAGGAAGCTGATAATAAAATTAGTGCCCATCATCTGCCCATTGCTCTTGATCTGTAGCTTTAGTAGTCGTGTGGCAATCTGGGATTCTATTCTCCTGTCATTGTCTATTCATTTTCCAGGCCATATGCTCGGCCAGCAATTACCTTCTATTTTATCTGCATTCATCCAGTTCTTTATTTTTGTTGCCTTCCTGTTTTCATTCGCTGCGTAATGGCTGGTGGCAGCATGCTGACTCCTGATCAGAGTTCCGTAGTTCCTTTTCTGTGTATATTTTGTCTATTCTTTGTATCCAAGTTATTAAATGTTGCTGTTGACATTTCCTGGTTTTGGCAGCAAGAGAACAACATCACCCAGGTCTTTAGCCAAACACCTGCTTGTGAAATACCTCACCAGTTTGCTCACATTGCCTTCCCCAAACGTCTCTGCTTTTCCTAGCTAGCTGATCTCTGATGAGCAATATTGAGACCTTCTAGATCTTAGAGATATGCTATAGCCAATCTACATTACTGCCTCTGCTCCACCATGTACTTTGCAGCTGCCTACCTGATGAATGAATATTCAAATAGCAGTTTTATGAATTCTGCAAATAATCACTTAACTTTTATTTCCAAAAGCATCACTCAGTTACTCCTCCCCAGCAATGCTCCCTGCCACACTTCCCAATCAGTTACTCGGCATCTGCTGTGCCTCCAACCTGCCTGGTATTTGTTTTGTGGCATGATGGATTCCCTGTGTGCAGCGCAGCTTGGCATTTTGCTGACTCAAAGTCATTAGGCTTTGCTTCTTGGCTTTAGTGCTCTGCAAACCCAGTTGACTTGAATGTTCTCATCTAAATTTATTTGTGCATAATTTAGACAATTATGGGATGTCAGTGGTTCATACAAGATCTCTGCTCTGAACTTTGCTGAATACTATGGTAAAAGGGGAGCACAGTCCAAAGGGGGAAAAATAAATGTAAAGGAGCAGGCAGGCAACCGAGTAAAAAAGCTGGGTTTGTGTGAGAATAGGAGGAGCCAGTCTCAAAACATCAGACCATTTGTGCCTATGGATGTAGAAAGTTCCATGCTTTGCTGAAACAGTGGTGCTTTCATTTTGCACTAAGTAAAACATCATTCAGATCCTTCTCTCAACCCTCAGAGGCTCACAACCCCTAAAGATTTCAGAAGGTGGCCGTGGGTGCTCAGCACTTCCCAGAATTTGGACACCTCTGAGAGTGGGCACGTTTTTTTCAGATGAATAGATTATTTGATTAAAAATGCTGTTTCGATCGACCTGAAACCATTTGCCAGTTTGACATTAGTAGTTAGGGCCAATCTCAAAACAACCAGAAGAGAAGGAGATGCTGCTGCCTCTGTCACCATCTAGCATTCATCTGGGATGTGGGAGGCCCAGACTTGAATTCCTGTTCTGGAACTGAGCCAACATGAACCCTTTCAATTCATCAAAAATTCTGACAATTTCAGATTTGGTTCAACCCAACCCCCTCTACCTCCCACTCCTCCCCCCCCCCACACCATTGATATTTGATTTTTTTGGAACTGCTACCAAACCAAAAAATCAGCTATTTACCTGCTCCTCAACACATACTGACCCCCAGGCTGAGCTGGGCAAACAAACTCCACGCACAAGATGGAATTGCACAATTTTAATATGGACAAGCAGAAACTGCAAAATTCAGGTTTGGATTTCTAATTCTAAACTCCTATCTCATTCCAGAGTTTAGCTTCAGGAGGCTGGGTCAGCCCATCTCTGTTATTTAAAAAGCACTAAAACACTCATCCAGCATCAGGAGTTTATTCCTGTTGCTTCACGTGAAGCATGTTTTCAGCATGGTTCAGGGAAAGGTAGCAAAGCTGAAGGAGTCTGGACTGGGACTGTGGCAGGAGAAGTGGAATTAGATTTAAGTTTACAAAAGAATCTGGGTGCCACTGCACAAGTGGGATGGAGTGAAAGCAGAGGACAGGTACCATGCTGGCATTATTAGCAGGGTAGAATAGGAGTTCTCAAACTTCATTGTACCACGATCCCCTTCTGACAACAAAAATTACTGCATGACCCCAGGAGGGGGACTGAGGCCTGAGCCAAGCTGCCTGAGCCAAGCAGGGGAGAGGGACAAAGCCAAATCCCAAGCTCTACCGCCCTGGGGAGGAGAGGTGGGGGGGAGCTGAAGCCCTCAGGCTTTGGCCCTGAGACGTGGGGCTTGGGCTTCAGACCCAGGCCCCAGCAAGTCTAATGCCAACCTTGGCAACCCAATTAAAAAGGGGTCATGACCCACTTTGGGGTCTCAACCCACAGTTTGAGAACCAATGGTGTAGAGAATCTAGCTGAACTGTGCAGGGTGGAGCAAAGGGTCTCTGGCCTCCAAACTCTCTGTCCTCTGAAGCAGTCTCATCAGTTAAGTGCTGTGAGCAGATTTTTACCCTCCACATGGAGAAAATCAATCACCTTAGAGACAGGCTTCCTGGTGTCAGAGGGACAGTGCAGTGAGAGCACAAGTGAAGACTCTCCTGGTTGGGTTTGACAGTCGCTCACCTCCCTGATGAATAGAGGGTCTTAGGTTCACTGCCTGGGGTCAGGATTGTTTTCTTTCTTATGACTTATGAAAGCCAACAGCAAGGCATCATTCCACTAGCTGGTTTTGTCATCAGTGTCTTCGTTATGAAGGCCAGGCTTCTGACTCTTTATGACAGGCTATTTGACTGATACCCAGTGATATTAAGGAGCACCTACTGAAATCAGCACTGCCAACTCCAAGGGTTCAAAAAATAATGAGTGCTGAATTAGGCCCATTGATTCCTTGTTTAAGGACTCACTGTCCCTCAGTGAATATGTCTGTGATGTTCCCTTCTGGTGTTATCTGGACCAGTGATCTGCTAGGTTACTCCAATCCTTGACTCTGGGAGCCAGCCTTACCTTGCTCTGCTGTGAGAACCCCCACTCCCGGGCTGTTCACACACAGCCTCTGGCATGTAAGCTGCTCCTTGGATTGTGGAACTGAATGACAGTAGCCAATATTTCCAGTCCCAGACACAATCCTAGGAATCTCTGTCTTGCAGTGCCCAATTATGCCCGTTGGACGCTGCAAGCTTATATGAGTTCATCAGTTTAACAAATAAATTGATATGAACCAGGCTTGTTACCCCAAGGGGAGCCTCTGACACACTTCAAACCAAACACACTGCTTCAGGTAGATAAACAAACAAATTTATTAACTATGAAGATAGATTTTAAGTGATTATAAGTCAAAGCATAACAAGTCAGATTTGGTCCAATTAAATAAAAGCAAAACACATTCTAAGCTGATCATAACACTTTCAATGCCCTTACAAACTTAGATGTTTCCCACCACAGACTGGCTGGTTGCTTTTCAGCCAGGCTCTCCACTTTGATCAGCTCTTCAGTTGCTTGGTGTGGTGTCTGTAGATGTAGGTGGAAGAGAGAGAGAGAATGGCAAATGTCCATAGGCGCCAACTCCATGGATGCTCCAGGGATGGAGTACCCATGGGGAAAAATTGGTGGGTGCTCTGCGTCCACGAGCAGCTCCCAGCCCTACCCTCCCGGCCCAGCTCATCTCTGCTCCACCTTCTCCCTGAGTGTGCCGTGTCCTGCTTCTCCTCCTAGCTCCCAGTGCTTGCTGCCGCGAAACAGCTGTTTCACAACGGCAAGTGCTGGGAGGGAATGGGGAGGAGAGAGAACGTGGCATGCTCCGGGAAGAGGCGGGGCCAGGGAAGGGATTTTGAGAAGGAGTCCAATGGGGCATGGAGGGGGCGGAGTGGGGGAGGGGACTTTGGGAAAGGGGTAGGAATGGGGGCAGAGAAGGGGCGGGAGGGGGCAGGGGTGGAGTTGGGCAGGGGATGGGGCCAGGGACGAGAACCCACCGTCGCTGGGAAAAGTTGGCGCCTATGCAAATAGCTCTCCCTTTTATCATGTCCTTTCTTCCCTCTTGTCTTTGCCCCCCCCCACTTCAGAGTCAGGTGAGCATTACCTCATCGCAGTTGCAGACTGACCAAGGGAAGGGGGATGTCTCCCTGGAGAGTCTAACATTCTTTTGTTGCTGCCTAGGCCAGTATCCTTTGTTTCTGTGAGGCTGGGCTGGGTTTGTCCCATACCTGCCCTGATGAGGTGTGAATTGCCCCTCTGCTTCTGGAGAGTTTTTGCCTGGGCTTGGTCTAAGCCCTGAGGATACATTTTCAGCCTCATAACTACATACATGAAATTGTAACCTATAACATTACTATAACATCACTGTAATGTTATACTTACTATAACACCACTATAACAACCATGCTCAGTGCATCATGAGCCTTCCGAAGATACCCATCATGACAAACTTTGCCTTGGATACCACACAATCATTTAACAAGGATGAACATGGGGATACTGGGTGTTCCCCCAAGGTACGGAGTGTCACAATGCCATCCATTGCCCACATTTACCTTGTGAGTCAATAAAGCTTGATATTCCCCTCACTAGAGCCCAAAGAGACAGAGACATTCTCAGCCTGTGTGAATTGATGTAGCTCCATTGACCTCAGTGGACCTGTGTCAGTTTACACTAGACCATAATTTGGCACACAGTCTGTTCATTAAGTCCAGTTTACTGCTGAGCATACTGAAGCACAGACAGCTTAAGTGACTTAGCAAAGGTCACGTACAGAGTCCACAGGGCAGGGAAACCGGATATTCTGATTCCCAGTGCCCTGCTGTCATTAGCACAGTGCCCTCCCTTCATCCCTGCTCTGCTCTCTTGTGCTTTATCCAATAGGCAGTCTGAAAGATTCCAGGTTTATTTGTTTTTTTTTTTAACTTCAAGATTGTAATTCTAGCTGACGTGGCGTGAAGTTTCATTGTTTTCAATTACTGTGTGATTTGCAGTGGAATCAGTTTAAAAGAAACTTCCTTCCTTTGTATTTGTAGACTTACTCTGTTTGTTGTTTTCAAGAAAAATTGGCACGTCAGTATAACAGACAGAATATAACCCTTTGCTTTTGTACCTGGCCAGGCATTTTACAGTTATTTTACATCCTTGCTTCCATCATGACTTTGATTAATATATACACACACGCACACACACACACACACAAAATACGGGCCCATTGGCAGAAAAACTACTCTGTATGTTTGTTGTTTTCCCAACTGACAACTAAAACTGAATCAAACGGGACAGGTAAGAAGTGGCATGATGCATGAGAGAGAAAGCAGGTATACATTAAATGTGACATCAAATATTACTGCAAATGGAGTAAATGAACAGGGATGTATTCATGGACCTGATGCTCATTTAATCCTAGGCTTCTTTACAACACTCAACCAGTGTAAAGGGGCCCTAAAGTGACTTCCAATTACATTTGTACCTACCGTAAGGTGAGTGTAAATGAGAAACTGGCTACATATATTTAAAATAAAAAGATGGACAAATAAAAATAATAGCCGCCATTATTACCGCAGGATGCAGTGTGAGTGGCAGGGGAATAGCTACAGGAACAAAGCTTGACACCAGAGATAATAAAAGAGGGAACTAAACCAAAGAGATCAACCCAGTCTGCTGGGTTTCAAGCGCTTAATCAAATTTGACTTCTACTACTGCAGCTACAAAAGAAATGTTTCTAGCCTCCCATTAATTTCCATACAATAACCCTCTAATGGGGGAGTTGCGGGGGAGAGGAAGGTGATCAATCTGCTGTAACGACACACTGGAGACTAAGGGAAAATGCAAACTTGGAGCAATTTCATGGCAGGTGCAACCTTGGAAAGTATGGCCATTTTTCCAAGTTAATTAGTTCCCTTGATATGTTTGAAATCCATATTTGTACTTTAAAGGTCTAAAATGCAAGATGATTAAAAAATATAACCAGATTTTTGTAAGCTTTTCAACTGTATCAAGTGATGTATTAGTCCCCCCTCCACGGCCAGGACAGCTGGATATCTTTTATCATTTGCTGCCAAAAGACAGGATGGGCTTGTTTATTCTCATGCTAGCTTACTATCTATAGCCTTTCCATTCACTTCTCACTTAGCTGAATCGATCCCCAGTAGCATGGGATATAATAATAACAACATAGTGATGATGACGGCTAGGATTTTGAAAGGCGTTTAAATGAATTAACAGGCCAACTCTTAATGCAGTTTGGGTGCCTAAGAGCTCTCCTGCCAGCATAATTAAACTACCCACAATGAGCGGCGGTAGCTATGTTGACGGGAGAGCGTCTCCTGCTGATATAGCACTGTCCACACTTGTGCTTTTGTCGGTGAAACTTATTTTGGCCAGGGATGTGGCTTTTTTCACTCCCCTGACCGACAAAAGGGCCATTGTAGACAAAGCCTAATAGAAATAAGCACTTCCATGTTGCAAGCATGCACAGAGTGCAAGGACCAGCTTTTGATACCCTTATTAGCTTTGCTTCTAATTTTACACCTGATTTGCATTTAGATGCTATTTCAAGCAGCTTTAAAGTAGATGTAAATGACTATGATTTAAAGGCTTTTTATGCTGCCCAAAGTACTGTAAAGCAACTGCTATGTAAATGAGAATCAGGGCCAGCTCCAGCTTTTCTGCCGCCCCAAGCAGGAAAAAAAAAAAGAGCGGTGGCATTTCGGCAGCAGCTCAATCGTGCCGCTTCTTCTGCCGCAGTTCGGCGGCGTGTCCTCCCTCTCTTCCTGTTCAGCGGCAATTCGGCGGCAGCTCAAAGAGGAAGGGGGGGAATGAGGGACCCGCTGCCGAATTCCTGCCGAAGACCCAGATGTGCTGCCCCAATACCAAATGGAGTGCCGCCCCTTTGAATGGGCACTCAGGGAGGAGAATTTTTCACACCCTTGAGCACAATAGCTGTGCAAAGTATAGACCAGGCTTGGGACTACTCACAGAATTAGTTACTACTGACAGTCAGCAAGGGCTTTAGAATCCAGCCCTAACTTGGGGCCCGGTCCTGCAGTTGACAGCCTGTGTGCAGACTGCTTGCACATCCTTGGAACCCCACTGAGGTCAGCATGTGTAATCTCAATCCACTTCACTGCAGAAGCAACCCCAGGAGCTACTCTGCCTCAGAGACACCCCTTTGAGTCATAAATCTCACCATTGAGAGATTCCATTGAAGTCATAAGCTCAGGGAGAAAATACATATAAGCCATTTTCTGTATTATCTAAAATCAGTTCACGGAAATAGGACTAGCTGCAGGAGGGAGTGCTACTCAATATCATCATGGGTTGCAATATTGAACTTTCAGTGAGCAAATCATGCTTGCTTTGCCCATCTGCTCCATGCTAAATCAATGGAAGTTCTGTTGCCTTACTACTTTGATCCATTTCTCAGCGGTTTGCAAATGCCTTGTTATGCAAGCTATCTTTTTTGTTTATGTCACAATTAAATTCAGCTCAGACATTACTATGGAAGTTACCTTTACTTACTGCAAGCTTGTGCAAAGGTGAAATTGGTCCTGAATTTCACTTGAGTTCAATGGAGTTGCCCTGGAGTTGCTCCTGTAACCTGGAGCAAAATTAAGTTGGGATTTTTTTTAAAATAAAGCCTAGGTGATTTAGAAGCACAGTTGTGCTACATACTCACTTTGGCCATGTCTACACTATGAGCTGAGGGGTGGTGATTTCCCCTGCTTGTGTACTCATATGGTAGTTCAATGAGAGTCAGCACACCTATAAATAGCAGAAAAGACCCAGTAGCACAGGCTGTGGCTGCAGAGGCATGACCGAGCCCTGCCACATACAAACCCACCTGAAAATTGTGGGTATGCTACTTTGTGCACTCACACTAACTGTCATCAAACAACCATGAGTGAGTGTACGCAAGCAGGGGAATAACATTCGTAGCTCATAGTGTAAACAGAGCTTTAGACCCATTTAGGTACCTTGAGTCCTGCTGACACCAAGAATATTTTGAAATCAATGATAGTTAGGCACCTAAATATTTTTCGAAATCTGGGCCTTAAACACTTTTGAAAATTCCACCCGTAAGCCCTAAATTAGCCTTCTGGTTATTCTTCACTCTGAAGTACATCTTGATGTCTTTGATTTCACTTACTGTCCATTTTCCTAGTCAATCACATTCCTTTGCATTGTGTGTATTTTTTTTTTAAAGAATTGTTCTGGTCCCTGGAATAATCCTACCCTTTATCCAAAACAACACTCAGAATTCCACTTTTGAAAGAGAATTCTTTCAGTGATATAAATGTACACATGCTACTCCTCTGTTATTAATCATGTCAAATGCTGACCAATGAGTTTGCCTTGTTTCTCTCAATTCTGAACACAGAAACAATCTTCGGGGGTCTCTGATATTCAGAAGTTATGTTTCATGCTGAAGCAAAGTCACTTCCCAGCTCTTTATACTAGATAACACTAGTAATATTTTCACTATCACTGAACTGGAAACACATAGAGCTATCTGCAGCATATCACCTCCTCTACCTCCTCTTCCACTGCAAGCACAAGATATTAAAAACCTTTGGGTTTTCTCATCTTTTTCTATTGTGATCACAGCACTCAACTAGAAGTGAGAATTCTCTGCAGTAATAGTCCCCTCTGTTGGCTCAGTTCTCCAGTTATTACAAATACCACCAACATGGCTGTGTGTTCCATATTCTTTGAGATGGTCTTCTGAGCTCTTGATTCTGCCAATCTTACACATGTAGAATAGTACTTTGCTCCTTGAGTAGCCTTTTTGAGAGTTCCATTCTGCCATGCTTACTAAAGGTGAGGAAAAAGAACAGGAGTACTTGTGGCATCTTAGAGACTAATAAATTTATTTGAGCATAAGCTTTTGTGGACTACAGCCCACTTCATCAGATGCATGCATGCTGTAGCCCACGAAAGCTTATGCTCAAATAAATTTGTTAGTCTCTAAGGTGCCACAAGTACTCCTGTTCTTTTTGCGGATACAGACTAACACGGCTGCTACTCTGAAATCTAAAGGTGAGTAGTACTTTATTCCTCAAATAGGAATAAAGTACATTCCTGTTTGAGGAATGAAGTACTTATTCCAAGGAATAAGGCACTACTCAATGTTAGGAAGAGTGGAATATTTAGGACCTTCATTAATAAGACAGAAAAAGGCAAAAGTGTCTGAAAGTTGAAGTTAGAAAAATTTGGATTAAAAATAAGGCACCAATTGTTAACAACGGGCGCAGTTAACCTTTGAAATAGATTCTCAGGAGATAGGATAGACCCTCCATCACTTGGAATCTTTAAATCACGATTGGATATCATTCTAAAATAGTTCCACCACAATTTATTGGGCCTGGCACAGGAATCACTGGATGAAATTATCTTGCTTGTGTTATGCAGAATGTCAGACTAAATAGTCATAATTGTCCATGCTGGCCTTAAAATCTACTACTCTATTAAGGAAACCCTAAGGCTGGGATTTTCAATGGCATAAAAGGCAGCTAAGAGCTCAACTCCCATTGAAAGTCAGTAGGATTTGGATAACCCTAGCAATATATTTAACTCTAACTCCCATAGACGTCTTTGAAAATCCCATCCTAAATGTTGATTTTTTAACTTTAGCCATAGAATCAATTCCATCATAGTGAATTAGTTCTCTCATGAAAGCCCCAAATACATCTGAATGAACCAAGTGTGTTATCACTATCCACTCCTAGAAGTCACAAAGAGAGAGGACAGATTTAAAGAACCCAGAAGAGATACCGTTGTTTCCAATTTTTTGTAATTTCATCCAAAGCTTTTACTTCCACTGGGTTGTTTCCTTATTCTGTCCAGTGATTTAGGAAGAGAATACTTCCTCCCATCCATCAAATATTTATGGCTCTGTATTGCTGATGAGCTACAGAGCTGAGCATGCCACTGCCTGAATTATAATGCTTCTTGGTCTTCTTCAGTGAGGATCTATCTATCTATCTATCTATCTATCTATCTATCTAAGCTAGTGCTAAAATCAAGGCCTCCCTGATTTCCTGAAGAATTGCAACCTTTAATCAGGTAGCTGGATCTTTTCTCTTTTCCAGTAGCTTTCATTGCTTGTTTTCCCATAAGATGACAAAACTTCTTGCTGTCCACCCAAAGGTAAAAATCTGTGAAAGGCAATTCAGTTTCAGAGACCACGAATTTATATGTCCACATTTTGCATTTCTTCTCTTTTTGTTTATTATGTCAGAAAAATCTCTAAGGTTGCAATCTATATTTTGTCTATTGTGATTTTTTTTTAAACACCAAACACTTTTCTCTTGCTTTCTTCAAGGAGGAGTAACTTCTATCTGTGTATGAGTTCTCAGAGATACATGTTATCTTTCTTTCCTCTGACTCAGTGCCAGTCATGCAAGGACATAACAAGAGAGAATTAACTATGGATGATTTTTCCCAACTGTCCCCACACCACTGGTATGTTTCTTTATCCTCTTTGGAATGTTGCTCCATCAATTTAGGTGAATTGGTTAAAAAATGAAATAATTCAGGAAGCAGATGGATAAATTTACCGGTACTTAATTTTTTCTGTTACTACAATTTATTGAGCTTGATGCAGGAATCACTGGGTGAAATTTTATGGCCCAAATTATGCAGAAGGTCAGATTAGATGATCAGAATGGTCCCTTCTGGCCTTGAAATATATGAATCAATGGCTGTGTGTGCTATTTCCCCCTCTAATGACTGTTCCACACACAAGATAAAAGCCTACTACTGCTACTAGCTAAATGATGGCCCATACATAGATTTGAACTGTGGTGGATCTAATTTATGAGATGGAAAGCAGCATGTAATCCAGGATTACTGTCATTGGTAGTCATGTCCCAGGGTGCTAAAATAAGGTGCAGGGAGACAATGATACTGTATCTATGACTGACACCAAATCCAGAGATGCCATAAGGCAGCAAAAGCACTGTAAATTTAATTTAATAGTGACGAAGATTTCCAGACTAATTCCTCCGCTGATGTAAATTAATGTAGCTCTATTGACATCAATGGGGCTATGCTGCTGATTTGCGTGAAGGGAAGATCTGGCCCTGAGTATGATCCAATGTCATCACACTAGTAATGGCTTTATAAATGAGGCACATTAGAACAAAGTATTACTAACTGGCCAATCTTAATTAAAAAGGAAAGTGGGGGTATATACCGGGAATCAGAAACAGTGTCTTTGTCTAACAGTGGTAGCAGATCAGAGTACTAGTTATGTGGATTAATCTCAAGAGAATGACTAATGGATCCAGCAGGGCAGAAGAGACATTACACTGAACAATTTTGAAAACAAACTGCAGATGCTGTTTCTGGAACCTCTGTCATTACATTGTCTGTTCACATATCAAGTATGAAAAGAAAACACCTTGATTTATCCAACTACCATCTGTTGGTTCAACATGCTCAGTTGATGTATGCAGTAGATACGCACCTAATCACCCTCTTGGGGGCACTATATCAGAGACATTTAGGACATAATGAGTTAAAGTGGATATATGGGCAAACCTGGATGTGAGTAAGGATAGGAGGGGAATCTCATGGAGTTTTCAGCTATGCATTCTTTTGTAACCTCCTCTGTGGAATCAGCTGTGAGTTCAGTCTGGACCAGAAATGCTATGGAGAGCATAGAAATGTTATTTAATTTAATTCTATTTCTGATGCAAAGTTGGAATCCAGCCATTTGTTCCACTGAAGAATGCTGTAAGAAAAGAGACCCAACTTCAATTGCATTTTGAGTGATGGGCAGTGGTTAAAGCAGGTCTGGGACTGGGAGTCAGGACTCCTGGGTTTTGTTCCCAGCTATGGGAGGATAGTGGGTCTAGTGACGAGAGCAGGGTGGATTATACTCAGGACTTCTGGGTTTTATTCTTATCTTGGCCACACATTCTACACCATGGTCCAAGAGCAAGTCACTCCCCATCTCTGAGACTTCGTTGTCTCCCTTGTCAAATGGGGATATTAATGCCAACCTACCTCACAGAAATATTGTGAGGGTTTGAAAGTACTATTTGTAGGTGAATGGTGGTGGTGCTAAGGGAATATAGACTGTTATTACTAGGGCTGTCGATTAATCACAGTTAAGTCACATGATTAACTTAAAAAATTAATTGTGATTAAAAATTGTGATTAATCATAGTTTTAATTGCATTGTTAAACAATAGAATACAAATTGAAATTTATTAAATTTTTGGGATGTTTTTCTACATTTTCAAATATATTAATTTCAATTACAACACAGAATACAAAGTGTACAGTGCTCACTTTATATTATTATTTTTTATTACAAATATTTGCACTGTAAAAATGATAAACAAAAGAAACACCCTCTGGAATGGTGGTTGAAGCATAAAGGGACATATGAATCTTTAGTGCATCTGGCACATAAATATCTTGCGACACTGGCTACAACAGTGCTGTGAGAACACCTGTTCTCACTTTCAGGTGACATTGTGAACAAGAAGGGGGCAGCATTATCTCCTGCAAATGTAAACAAACTTGTTTGAGTGATTGGCTGAACAATAAATAGGACTGAGTGGACTTGTAGGGTCTAAAGTTTTACATTGTTTTATTTTTTAATGCAGTTTTTTTTTACATAATTTTACATTTGTTAGTTCAACTTCCATGATAAAGAGCTTGCACTACAGTACTTGTATTAGGAGAACTGAAAAATACTATCTTTTTTGTTTTTTACAGTGCAAATATTTGTAATAAAAAATAAACACAAAGTGAGCACTGTACACTTTATATTCTGTGTTACAATTGAAATCAATATATTTAAAAATGTAGAAAATATCCAAAAATATTTAAATAAATGGTATTTTATTATTCTTTAATAGTGCAATTAATCATGATTAATTTTTTAATCGCTTGACAGCCCTAGTTATTACTACTACTCTGTATTTGGGCCGTATTTTTTCCTTTGAGCCCCTTCCACCTCCTCTTGTGTGGATGAGGACATAAACCTTGGATTAAATATAGGAAAATATTGTGACTGATTTTAAAATGACATTGAAAGGCACAAATGAATAACTTCTATTTAGTCCCCAAGAAGAGTCCTAGTGCTGAAATATACATATTGTGATTTTGTGGATTGTTCATATCTTTGTTCTCTTCACCTTCAGAACACAAACTTCCACCTAGAAAATTATGTCATTTATTTAGAATTGTGGAATGAGCCTATTGCAGTCACACTTGGTTAAGCTAAATCAGTTTGTCGATTTCATTGTCATTGGGGCTGAAACAAAATATATGTTACACTAGCAATCTAATTTTACATGCATATTATGAGAATGATTACAGCTTAAGTCTTTCAGAGCCCCAGAAGTCTGGATTGTCCGAGGATGACTGCAAAATGCTTTACTTTGCTCATTAGCTGCATGAAAGTAAAACAGAGATCAACAATCACATCCAGCGTGGGGCTAAACTGTTCCTTGCAGTGATAAAAGAAATCCACCAGGTGGCAGGAGTAAATTAACCTCACTGTAAGTGAATATATATGGTGCACACCTTTCTCACCGTAGCGGACTGGAACGGGACAGGGGTGGGGAGAGTGGGTCTTGTTAGGGCTCTAATGAAGCAATCATTTAAAATATTGAAGCCAGTATGGACCGAGTTCCTCATTTGTTGTGTTACTGCATTTCATCGCTTGACCTTGAATTATGAGTCTCCTTCACCCAGCACCATGAGTGCTTTAACCTTGACAAAGCCCTTGATGGTGTGGGCCAGGCATTTGCAAGGTGCAGTGCATGAGGGAGGGGAGGGGAGAAAACAGAAAGCAATCCTCTCCCCAAGCAAGCTTGTATTCTGAGAGTGAGTTTCAGTGGGAGGTGCAAGCACTCAGCATCTACTAGTGCTGGATCCCGTAGGGACATCCATGCACCACTCAAACCTCAGGCACTGCTGGATATGTGCACAGCTTTACACCCTCAACAATTTCCCTTAGATCCACACAGAAATGTAGCGAGGTGTTCCACACTGGGATGCTGTGATTTCCATGACAGAGTCATGTTGCTGATGTGTCAGTTCTGGTCTCATGTACTGTCATCAATATCATGGAATCCTGCGCAAGTCTGGAGGGACTCAGGTGTCGTGGGCTGACATCGACAGCAAGAAAAAAATAGCCTACTTTCCTCTGAAAGGATTAGGCTCCAGTGACAGGTCCAGGAAACTGTCTTTAAGAAAGAATGAGTTTTCTATATTCCTCAAATAGTGCAGCTGGATGTTTAAAGGGCTGGGAAAATTACAGAGCAATTAAAACATTTGCATTATACATACTATGGGGATATGTGTACTGTTTCTCTACATCTATGGCAGGAAAGAGGGAGCCTTAGGGAAGGTTTAGGCAAACACACTACAGTGAAGCAGAGAGACAGGAAGAGTAGCCTTAGGAATAACACATTTTCCTTATTGCAATAAAGCTCAGTGTTAGAAGAAAGCAGATCTCTCTGTGATTCTTTACTGTTGTCACATGACACACACTCAGGTAATGGGAATCCAGTATCATGCTTCAGAGCAGATTGCTGTAGTGATTGGAGAGAAGTATTTACTTCTTCTCCCTCACATGTCCAAAATTGCACATCATCTAGAGGCATTGTCGGAGATTTCACCCTGCCTCTCAAGATGTCGTAAGAGAGAGGATCTCAGGCTAGATGGACTGATGTTCTGATCTAAAAGAGCAACTTCTAGATTCTATAGAAAATGTGTGCCTGGTTCCCATCATTCCCATTTCCTTTCTTCCTGTTCACTCTCACAGTGACTTCATTTTTGTATAGTAAAAATCATATAAAAAGGCGGGGCAGCAGCTCTGCCTGGGAAGAGTCAAGAGGATGTTTTCACAGTGACAGCTGGAAGATGTCTGGTATGGTTCTTGACTTCCCACAGGGGAAGGCAACTGATTGCTAGGGAGAGAACATTTCACTCTCTAGAATGATGAAAATCACAATTAGCACCCTGTAGCTCCAGAGTGCTGCAAATCCACCCAGATCTATTTGCAACATTTCACTAGTTAGTGAAAGCAATAGGCTATCAACTCATGTAAACTTGCAAGAAGTTCCCTGCTCCCTCCTGTATTTAAGTAGTTGCCTCCTCTTTGCTCCGCTGACCCTTAATAGATTCCACATCACGAAGGTGCAGACCCTCATTCACTGCAATCACAGATTCTGCTTCAAGACCTCCCCTAATCTCTCTGCAACTTTGACAGCTGTAACCTTAGTTAGGTGCTCAAGGACTGATCAGGGTATGTCTACACTGCAGTTAAACTCCTGCATCTGACCCATGTCATCTGACTTGGATTCTCGGGGCTCAGGCTGTGGGGCTGTACAATTGTGATGTAAATGTTTGGGCTCAAACTGGAACCCTGGCTCTGAGACCCTTCCTCCTCATGGTCCCACCTTCTCAGGGGAGCGAGGGACCACAGAACCCAGATATCAGTACTGGGGACACAAAGTAAACAAACAGGGAAGGGAGTACAGGTCATGGGTCATACCAGGAGACCAGAACAGATACCCCAGACAGTGTCCACTGGTCCAAGTGGGAGTTCTTTTTGGATTAGGATCAAGTGTGGCTTTCCTTTGCTTCCCCTGCAGCTCTGCTGCTCCTTTTCTGCTGAAGTTAATTCACTGCTGGTGACAGGTGCTGGATTGACACTGCTGGTGCTTGATGGCCTCATTTATTATCCATGTCACAAGTGCCCCAAAGAGAACATCATGTCACACTCTAGTTGTTTGACAGAATTAATTTTTTTTTAATAATTTTGACTGATAACATGGATGTTTATTTTAAGTATTTTTTTATTTTTATCTATTTAAATTTTTACATTTGCTCAAAATTGTGGGTTTTAAGTTTGGGATCCTTGAGATTTTTTTTATTGATGTCAATTTTCACAGTTATGGGAAATTATGGGGTGGGTCTGACAGTGGTGGCAGAGGTCAAACAATAATTATTTAATGACAGTATATGTTGAAAAAGTTAAAGATTTATAACCTTTAAAACACAAATTGTCAACATCACAGGTCAAAACATACAAAGTAAATATCCTTAAATTTTAGTAGTTCTCAAGCAACATTTTTGTTCCTTTGTCTATCTGTAAATTTCTATTGTTATCAGTAGAAATGTCTTTTCCTCACTTTGTATGGGTATGGTTAAATTGACATTTACCAACATTTTCCAGTAAAAATCTGATCCATTCAAGCTTAATTACATCCTAGCTGGTACAGAACACACAACCTTATAGACAGTGACCTTCCAAGCGCTTGGCTTCCGGCTTGCGCCGATGTTTAGTAAGAACATTTTAAACCACACACTTCATTATTCTCACCTATATGAGTAGCTCAGCTGGGAGTTTTTGCATATAGGATACTGAATATTCCCCCTTCCTAGACCGAAGCATAGCCCTCTCCAATCTGAATAGTCTGATGCAGTCTCTGCACCCTTATTATGACCTCCATGAAGAGAGGAAAGATCACAGGGGTGGGATCTCCTGGCCCCATCTTTGCCCTGCTACCACCCCCAAAGAGCTGCTGTATATGGAGCCCCCAAGAGCTCAGCCACATGCATAGAGTGCACAGCCCTTTCCTTCACTCCTGGGACATGGCCCCAATTCTGCTCTGTCAGGAGTCAGCAGCAGCTGGAGAAGAAATTGGGCCTTTGAGAACCTGATACCCATCCCTTTAGCTTGAGAGGTAGTGGCTTCAATCCAGCAGATTACCCATGAAAAGGTTATGACAGTGATACATGCATTGTAGGACTTCATTTAACACCCACTGTCAGCATCATTAGAGCTTTTATCTTACTGAGCTTTCCAGCTTTGTTAGTACCAGATACTCTCCCCTCCCCACACAGTAACTTCTCCATCGCTAAGCCAGAGCGAGCAAAATATTCTGAAAAGGACACTCGGGCACAGCAAGGAATACCATCTTCTTCTTGAGTCACTGGCCATGCAAAGTGCTGCTATCCGTTATTCAGAAATCCTATCACTGCATGGTCTCTCGGGAAGATATCCCTTAGGGAGGAAGTAGGGGGAAAGCATTTCCATTTTCATAGCGAGATGTTATTTGGCAGCAATAAATGAGCAACTTTCAAGCCTCAGAAGTGATTAATTTCTCACTGGAGCTGTCACTGAGGCTGTCACAGCCTGACAATCCTGACATAAGTGTCATTTATAATGTCACAAGTCTATTACACATAAATGTCATTACACAATTGCGCTGGAAATGAAGAAAGGCTCGTTGGGGGAACAGTGTGTGATATTTAGTCAATTACATATCTTAACGTTATTGTTCTGTTGTCCCCCTTGTACAATTACAGTGTGTCTGATTTGTTCATCTCCGTAAATTACCAATTATTTGAACTAGCGATATTACGAGGCAGCCTGGGTAGGATTTGTATTATTAACACACTGGGACAGACCCCTGCACCATGCCATGGCTGATATCAAAGAGGGGATCACGGTGCTTTGATAATTAGCCCTCATGAAATGAAGGCTCAGGTTCTGTGTTTTCGTCTCTCTGAAAGGCACTGGCATATGGGTGAGACCATTAATCCTGTGAGGTGTTTCAGAAAAGATGACTTGTTCTAATGAGAGCAACTTTTTGTGCCACCTGACAAAAGAGCCCTTCCTTGTTAGAAGGATGGGAAGGAGCAGCAAACTCCGCTATATGTCTCCTCAATTATTCCTTAAAATTGGCACAAGTGCAGTCTTCATTTAGTTCAAACAGGCTTTCATCCTCTTTGGCCCAAATACAAATGAGACTTACACTGTCACATACTGTACTGTCTTTATTTGAATGTGTTATGTATGAAAGGGCCTAGTAACTTGACTGGCTGGCTAGGGAGGAGAAGGAGATATGTGGGAAACAGTTACACTAACCATCTCTCCCTGAATGGATACTGGAGCTGAGTCTTTGGTTTGATTAGAGGTCCCTTGAACTGAGTTCAATTTTGTGGGTTGGAAAACTAAACTGGTTATTAAGATATTGACTTGGACTAGGTTCTGAGTGTGTTGAGAAATTTTGTGCTGCCTTCAGCAAATGGGAGCACTTTGAGCCACAGTTATGTGTGTGTCAATATGTGTGTCAATATGGAGAAAGGCCACTGATTTCCAGGGTGCTAGTTCAGATTTACACCAGAGTTAACTGAGATCAGAAAACAACCCTTCAAACTGCTCCCTGTGCCTGATCGCTATTCCAGGGAGTCACTGTTCTCCAGTAGGTGTGCTTAAAGCTGAAACTGGCAGAAGAATGATCAAATTTATGTGCAAATAATATATCTGGTGACTGATGGAAAACACTGCCAATATACAATTCACTGAATGCTAATGGACCATTAGACATGGTCGAATAATGAAAACATTTATATGCAAATAATTTATTCAAAGAAATATGCTGGAATTTATCAACTCAAATATTTTTGGTGAATAATCCAATCAGTTCTACTCGATCCAGGCCAATATAACATGCTAAACGAAGATGTCTTTGCTGACAAAATGAGGCCACCTGATACTGCCAGTTAACCAATGTTTGTCTAAACTGCAGAATTCTGATTTTCCTTTTCTTTAGAAGAACTACAGATAGGGATAGAGGAGGAGGTTTGGATCAGGTAGGCCTCCAACTCAAAAATCAAGCTCAAACCTTGGCTGAAACCTTTTTGGAGGTTTGAAAAAAATCCTCTTTCCTCTCAGTGTTTACCTAGCTTTACTCTCAGTTTCTGTATTTTCTCTCTCTCTGTGTCCAGGTCTGGCCTTTTTTCCCTTGAAGGCAGTGTGGGTTTATGGTCATTCTCAGGTCTGGTGTGAGGGAATTCCACAGCTAAAGATCAGCTGCCAAGAAGTCTCTGGGCTAGAGCTTCAGTTGGCATAAACTGGAATAGCGCCATTGACTTTAATTTACAATGGCTGAGGATTTGGCCCTTTGTCTTTTGCCCCCAACTAGTCTCCTTCTTGATACAGATAGTTCCATTGTTCTTGAAGTGTGTAGTCAGCATGGTAGCCTTGTCCACGGAAGGAGAGAGAGATTTCCTGGACCTGTCGCATTTTGGGCTCTGAAAACCAAGATAAGAGTCTTCCACTCTGGTATTCAGCAGGAAGCCAGTGCACTGATTGGAGCAGAAGACTGATGTTCTCACAATGAATTGCATTGTTCGGTGGGCAGGTTGTCACACATTGCACCATCAGCTTTTCCAGTGTCTGTATTTTCACTTTACTGGTAGAACTGGGTGAATTGTTTCAGATGCATATTGTTTATTTGATGAAAAAGGCAGTTTTAGCCAACCGGACACTATTTATGACTTTGACATGAATCATTTCAGCCATTCAGAAAATGGGGGTGGTGGGACTGCTGTTTTCCTCCTGTATTAGAGCCTGTAGCCTAATGGTTAGGGAACGTGCCTGGGCTTTGGGGGACTTAAATTTACCTCCCTGTTTTGGAAGAGAATAAAAGCTGACTTCTTCAATTCACCAAACATTTTGGATTCAGTTACACCCACACATCTTTTTTTCTGGCACTTTTCAAAACTGCCACTGAACCAAAAATATCAATTATTCACCCAGCTCTATTCATAGGTATAATACAGTGCAACCTGGAGGACACGAATACATAGTTCACTATGGCCAAGTCAAGAGCAATTGAATTGGACTCTAGTCTCCTGGCAAACTGCAGGTAGAAGAAGGCTTTTTTTTGTGTGGAGCTGTTGCATTTTACATATCCTGGATCAGTGAGGAGCTCTAGGACAATCAGATTCCAGGTGTATCATAACTCAAACAATGATGGTGAATGTAATCCTGGATTTCCAGCTCAGTTTGGCTGATCAGAGGGGTTAGAATAAACTTCCACTTCTTTGGGGTGCTTCTCTGAACCTTTGGAAGTCCATCAGTCACTAAAAGCAACCCACCAACTTTGCCAGCATGGACTTGGGCTGAGCAGTCATTTCAATGGTTCTGATTGTTTTGCTGAGCATAATTTGGCCCATTTACTCTCCCTGGTTGTAGTAGGAAGGCTGAAATTTGAAATCTACACTGATTCTGATGACAAATACAATCCTAAACAAACAGTGTATATTTCTTGTTCAACAGGACATAGTTCAGAACCACCAAGTGAAAGATAGAGTCTGCATATGGTCCATTTGCCAGTAGAAAATCGTTTTGCATATCCATGCAGCTGTAAGCTGGGTCCTAGGTGCTTCTGGAAGATTGAAGTGATTTTGTGTTGATATTAGAGGTAATACTAAAAAAAAAATCTAAATTACATTTTAAAAGGAATCTACTCTTTTATCCTTAGTCCCCTCCCTCCCCCAGTCATGCAGAAAAATCAATTTTGACTAATCCACTGACCAAGAAAAAGTGAAAAGGAAACATGGAAACCTGCATAAATGTCTTCTTGATTTTCCTTAAAGGACTTTCACGGGGAAATGGATCAAAGCATCCAGAGCTTCAGTGGGGGCCATGGGAGAGAACCCAATTACCATGCCTCCCTTACTGTCAGTTATTTGCTAGAGCTACATGAGGGAAGTTTCAGAGAGAGTTTGGCTGCATTCTTTGTTACTGTTCCTGAAACATATGGCATGATGAGTAACAATCCTTTAAAGTAAGGTGTCTGCACCTGAGCCACAGCGATCTGATTCTTTAAGAAGAGCTAGTAATAAAGCCCCTCTGCAGGTACAGCTGTAGCAAACTGGAAAATAAGGAGTCCCCTGAGGCCAGGAAGTAGATAAAAACAGCAGCCTGAGGCAAAGGAAGCTAGCTCTGTAAAAGGGGACTTGGAGCTAAGCTGGCTAGGAAGTTGAGGGCTCAAGGTAAATAAGGATGTTATGACTTTTTTTTTTGCATGCTTGTTATTAGTTGGGAGTGGGGATGGTCTGGTTCCTGCATTTCTGGGGAATGATTAACTATCTTTCACTGTTATTCTATCTTGATTTGTTGGGAGCAACCTTATAAGCCAGCCCAGAAGCTCAGGGGAAGATTTTCAAAGGCAGACATAGAAATTAGGTACTCTATTTTTATTGATTTCCCCCCCCCCCACCCCCATGGTATCTAACTGCCTTGTTTGCCTTTGAAAGTCTTCTCTTGGTCTCTGGGGGTATGTCTGCATGGCAGTGTAAGAGCAGGGTTAGTAGTACTTGAGTTAGCAGACCCTGGGTTTGTTAACCTAGGGCTTGAGCATCTACACTGCTTGGTAACTTCAGGTTAGGAACTGTTGATCCCTGGGTCCCAACCTGAGGCTTCAGCATCTACAACTGCATTAAGCAGGCCTGAGTCCAACCACCCATATCCCAAACTTCCCAGTGCCCTCCCAAAATGTAGTCACACTAGCCTTTAGTTCTGTGGCAGGGTGGTCAAACTTGATTGTCCACCAAACTTTTCTTGAGAAAGAAATTCATCCTGTGGGATTGTGGAATACTTCTGGTGGACTCCAAAGCACAGGCCTAATGGGGCCGTGTCTACACTACAAAGCAATAGGGCTAGAAACCTGGTCCCTATCTTGACTCAGGCTCAGTTTTTCCACCCCTGTGGGGTCCTGGGAACCAGTGTGTAATTTCTATATAGATAGAAGAGGAGTTAGGCTTGAGTCTGAGTTGAAACCTTGGAGTTCTATTGCAATGTAGATGTGCCCTAGGATTTTTTTTGGATCAAATCCTGTTTGCCATATTCAATCCAATATTTCCCCTAGAGACCACAGGGCTTCTCGAGCGAGGGGGAGAATGAACTGACAATTGATGGCCCAAATTTCCTGCCATATAAATCAGCTGAAGTTTTGCCATTGATTGCAGGATCAGGCCCTAATGGCAAATGAAAAGTACTTGTGGATCCCTATATAAAGGCTAACAGGCTAGATTCTGTTGCCCAGATCAAATACGATATTTTCCTGAGTATAGACTGCAGAATCAAGCCTATTGTATATTGTAAGAATGCCAGCTTTGCTATAGTTAAAGTGAAGTGTCACTTTCTATTTAAAGGTCAACTATTCAAAGTGCTATAAAATCCACATATACTCTGATTGCTTTGAATAGCACAGCCTCCTAGTTCTTGTAGGAAGGCCTCCATTACATTATAAAATCATAAAAATCAGAGTTGGGAAAACTAGCTAGTTTACACCTAGTTCATCTCTGATCTCCTGAGGACAAGTCAAGATTATTTCCTACATTATATTTGCAAGTGACTTTTCAAGTATAGTTTACATAATAGTGTCAAGCATTATTCATAGAGAGTATGTTCACAGTGGAGGAATCTTGGGAGGTTGAAGGCCTTTAGATAAGCCTCCAAAATGTAGGTAGTTATTCCAAATGCTCTGGTCTAGCATCTGGGTTTTACTCAACTTTGGATCAGATTTTTAAAGGTATTTAGGTGCCTAAATACCTTTTAAAAATCTTGCCTTTGGCACTTCCATTTCTGGTCCTGCCTGAAACACAGGAAGTGGGGAGATGGGTGAGAATGGAAAAGAAAAGTTGAGAGAACTTCTTCAAACTTCTAGTCAGGTTTGGACTGAGGATTTGGGCCAAGATTCAGACTGGTTAATCTCTTACCCAAATTGATTTGCCTTTGCCCAGTTTATAGCAAGCTTCATTTACAGTAGCAGAGAAACGTTTTTGGCTCTGGAACTGTTTAGGTCATCTGAAGCCACATTGCTTTGCCATCTCATCACCACGTTTCTTTTCCTGTGAACTGTAATACATTAAAAGAGGCAGAGTTTTCAAAAGTGTTTTCACTAAAAGCTTTTCTGTCCGAAAACCTGGTCCAAAATATTAACAGACCCACAAATTAACAAAAATGAACTCTGCATCCGAAGCTTGGATCAGGCTGAGCTATGCTCAGAAGGAGTCCTGAGAAGGGTGAGGAAGATGGCATTACACTAGCTTTCCATTTAGCAGGGGACCAGTTTGTCCTTCAAACCTTTTTGTGGCCAGTAGCACATTCATGTTTTCAGAAGAGTGTGGTGGGCACCAACAATTTTTCAAGGCTTATTTTGTATTTGTACATTAAATAATATGAAAAACACCATATTTAATATACATAATATATGAATCTATAATAAGGGTAATTTTACATGTAAAAGGTATAATTAAATTATTCTGCAATTACTCTTTCACATTGCCATGTGAATTTGCTCTTTTTTATCTACCTGTAAGAAAAATTAAGGAGTTTTTACAAAATAAATATCAAACAGTTTTCGTCTTATTTACTTTTAAAAAGTTAAACATTGTTGAACTGCTGATCCAAATATATTTTATTTATTATTCTTACTTTAACATAGAATGAAGCCTGCAGCCCCGGAGTTATGTCCCTGGCAGGCATGGGGCCGTGGCTTCTCTCACCTGCTGGACACTAGGCGGGTGCACATAAATGCCCCGGCAGGCACCATGGCACCGCATTGGGGACCACTGGTTTAGATCTCTCGCTTACTATTTGTATTGAAGTAGCACATAGAGATCAGGCTCTCGTTGTGTAGGTGCTGTACAGATGCATAGTGAGACAGAGTCCCTGCCCTAGAGAGCTTGCAGTCTAAGTAGACAAGACATGGTGAAGACTGGGGCAGAACAGAAGCACATGGAGGTAAAGTTACTTGCCCAAGGTCACACAGCAAGTCAGAGGCTGGAGCTAGAAAAAAGCTTTAATACTCCTGACTCCCAATCCAACGTCTGACCCACAGGACCACACTGACTCTTTAGACGTTTTGTCAATGACTCAGGATTCCCGGAGTGCCAGGCACTCTAGTCACACCTCTGCCTGTCCCAGAACATCCTTATGATGGGGGACAGGAGCAGGGAGAGCATAGATCCCATGTTGGCTTTATGCCTTCCCAGGGAATCCCTAGCCCTGGCTCTTTAAGCCAGATTTCCATCCTCTTTGCAGCACTTGAATGATGTGAAAAGAATGGGGTTGTGCCATGAACCTGCGTTGTATTTTATGTTTCAGATGTCAGATAGCACACACCTGACCATACAGAGCTGGGAGAATGAGTGGTTGTCAGATAGCACACACCCTCCCATATTAGCTCTGTTGGAATCTCTGAGGCATTATTTTGCAGGGAATCCGGTGATGGTCGTGCCACATGTCTCACCTTTGTTCTGAGTTCAAAGCCAAATGCAAAAGTGAGGTGACATGCAAAAATATCTTTGCACATTGATAGAAATGTGGGGGGGAGGGGGGAATTTTATTTTAACAAAGCATGAAAGAACCATAAAATGAGTCTTTTGCTAAGCAGATCAACTCATCCCTTTTTATACCAAAAAGGATTCAAAATAAGGAGCTGATAATACAGGCTTTATTTTGTGGGAAATGAATTAGAAAGACCCTAAATGAAAGAACTATTTCATTTAGGCATTTCATTGGCATATAACAAGACGTTAGTTATACTGCAGCAAGCTAAAATATTATTTAAAGTTAATTCATATTTTTAGCAGATAATTTCTAATTAACTTGCTGTAGTTATCTTGTTAAATGTCAATTAAATCTCAAAGCATTCCTTACAGGTTTCCTGTATTCATAAAATGTAATTATGCAGCTATTGCTCATATAGTCTTTATTGCTGGTAAAACCTTCAGCTAAATACATTTTTAAATGCTTATTATACAGCACTTTGTGCTCTATTCATGATCAATAATTGATTTTGCATAATCAATTGTCACATTACTTTTTAATAAAAGTATTAAAATAAAAGTATTTTGACTATTCAATGTTGGCTAAATTTTTGGTCATACTTTATATTAATCTCCCATTTATAAGTAGTTTATAAAGAGTTAATAGATGTTTATATAAATGATTAATTCATTGGTATGTATTCCAACAGGTAAATCGATTGCTTATAGTTGTAGATTATTACTATATATAACATCTTCGACTGATGTGCTTATAATTGTCTATAATGTAAACTCATATCTATATCATGCTTATAACATCAGTTAATCATTTATTAATGTTTTGTAAGCCATTTATAATTGGAACCTTCATATGAAGAATGACCAACTGTTATTCTCAACATAAGGATGGATAAAAGACAGGAATATTATTCAGAAGCTTTGGGATTGATCCCTGTCTCTGTCACAGGTGTCATCTGTGTCACTGATAAAATCGCTGTACCGCCCTATGCCTCAGTTTCCCCATCACCCCATCATCATCTATTGTGTTTCTTACAGGAACTTTGTGAGGATCAGTTTATTAATATTTGTAAAACACATTGAGCTCCCCAGATAGAAATATGTGATAATTGTTATAAAGATGTTAGCAATGCAAATCTTATTAGCACCATGGGGAATTCTGCGGCTAAAGCCTCCTGCCTTCAGAAAAGTCTATACCCTTAATGATAAATAGTACATTATGCGATTGCACTAGTGATTGATTAATTATCTCCAATAAAAGGCAAAGGAGGAGATTGTCAAAGGCACAGAGGTTAGTTATATGCCCCACTCCATTAAAAGGTGGCTGACCCCCATCTGTGCTGTAGCAAATCTCAGCATGAAAACAGAACACACAGACTAGGAGTGAGGATAGATAGTGCTGAAAACCAGACTACTGCTGTTTTATAGGGGCATGAAACCCAGAAACCCAAACATATTTTTACCTACATCAGGGATGAATGTGGCCTCTTAACAAGATGGAGTAATTATTATGAAGGCGTTTGCAATGCAAATCTCATTAGTGCCAAGGGGAATGCTGTATCTTCATGATGATCCAAGGGAAAAAAGGAAAATAAATAATGGCAGAAACATGAGCTTAGAAAGCAAGCAAGAAAGGTGTGCTAGACTCATATTTTCTTCCCCTCAATAATGTTGAGCGAATAGTATCTCTAAACATCTCACAAGCAATCATCCACTCTCCATGTCTTTCCGTTTTGTATGATATTTATTGGTATATCAACATTATTCGAGGCTTGGATCTTCCATTTCCCTTGCCAGTTTCTTATGCATCTGTGTTTATATTGATGTTATTCAAACAATGACCTTCTTCTTCCCTTGTCAGTTTATATTGCATGTTTCACATATTACAATCCTATTCAAACAAGAATCATTGTCTGTTTCTTTCCCATTTGTGTTTTTTTCTTTTACTACAAATGGTATTTAAATTAAACGCTTTATTGTTATTTATTGTTTTTCTGTATGTCCTTTTGTTTCCCAAAGCAACAAATTCAATAGATCTGGGAGAAAGAATCAATATGAAGCTTGATAGTCCTTAAGAGGATCTCGTCCTGTCCCAGGAGCATAGGCTTTGTACACTAGAGCTGAAACCAGGGGGAAATTATTGGAAGCAAGATCCTTTAGGGACCTTTTTGTGTGCACACCATGGACAAATACTCAAACATGGAAAAAGCAGTCTAGGGAATCCACCAAGTTTTCCACAGCTCTGATAGAAACAATTTGTAACTTTCATCCTCTTCCACTTTAAATGGATTTTTATCCTCTTTGAGTTCACTGTGTGAATGGCTGCTGGAAACGTTGATATCGTAAAACATTCCAGGATGCACTCAGTGTTCCAGATTCCCCATCACTGGTGGTTTTTAAGAAGAGGTTAGACAAACATCTGTCAGGGTTACTGTAGGTGTACTTAATCCTGCCTTAGAGAGGAGGGATGGACTAAAGAGTCTCCTAGCTCTCCATTTCTGTGATTCTATAAAATTAACCAATGGGTTAAATGGAGAAGATGAAACTCCAGTGATGTCAGTAAATAACACTGGATGATGTAATAGTACCTTTTAAGTTAAGTGGAATGTAAGTCACAACATGCTTCAGCTACAGAACTGTGCAAAACTGCAGATTCCTACACATTAGGACTCCTGTTGATGTGCCTGTGGCTGGCAGGCTTCATCTATTTGCCTGTCTATACAAGTTTGTCTCCTTCTCTCTCTGTCAATGAATTAGCTTTATGACATTGGTCATCTTCTTTTACCACTGTGTGCCTCAGTTTACCTATCAGTTATATCCTCCTCAGGATGCTGTAAGACTTAATTGTGCAAAGGTGAGGGGTAAAATATTGCTTTTGCATATTAATTAGCATGCATCCAGGGCAAGACTGGCACATTTTAAGTCTGAATGACTTTATTTTCTTGATACTTTGATTCCAAGGGAATCTTCTGCCCAATTCACGTGTAGTTTAATCTCCAGGAGAACTCTTTCAATAAGAGCACACTCACAATTATCTCTCGACACTGACGGTTTTATAACTGAGAGGATCTCTTCTCTATAGTTCATTACAAATGGGGGGGGGGGGGGGAACTTCAGTCAAGTCAATTATCCACATGGAAATAATTACAATTGGCAAAAACAAACCCTTCCAAGCTAGAGGAGTCTATTTCACTGCATATAAGTGAGAAGTAGTTTGCAACCCCTTTCCTGTTGCTAATCACACATTTTGCCACTTCTGCTACTAGTTTTTATCTCTGATTTTTTCCATTGATTCCATTCTGCTTCCCAACCCACCCCCCTTTCATTAAGCTGGTCTGTAACTTTTAAACTCATGATTATTTTTTAATTTTTTTTACTCTTGCAAACCCCTTCACCAGTTGGATTGGTATTGCTTTTATGCTGTATTCTTTGTTATGCCAATGATTGCCTTCACCACCCTTTGACAGTTTGTATCACTTCTGCTTTGAAGGGAATCTTACCCCAGCACCCTGTCTGCCTTTCTTGACCAGTTTGTATCACTTGTTCATGAATATTGACCCTGTATGAGCTGTAGTCTTCCAGTTCTCGGTCAAGCTCTCCTACTAAATGCTACAAAGCCTGATCCTCACTGGTCTAATTCCATTGATATGAGTGGAGTTAATCCTAATCTATATCAGTAGTGCATGTGAGAGGAGAATCAGATCCAATTTATATCTGTATAAAACCAGCCCTCCCAAGGGAAAGACATATCAGACTTATCTTGGGTGTATCTCTGTACAAAATGAGATGATCTATATTGTTAGTGTTTTATTCTCATCTACTTTTAGATTACTCCAGTGATTGGGCTTCCACCTATACCCTTAGCTGCTCAGATAACACAGCAATGGGCATATAGGTGTGTAGGTAGATGGAGCTAAGGGAACCTTGGCACCAGATCCTGTTTCATTGAGAGAGAGAGAGAGAGAGAGAGAAAAGTTGGCAAGTGTTGTGTCAACCAGGCAAGGTACTAACAAACTTCAACAGGACTTTATTTTTTAAGGTGGAAACCATGTTACCAAGCTGCTGCTGCACCTCGGTAACTCTCACCCTGCCTCCTCAACTCCTCCCCCCTCCTTCCTGTTTCCTGTCCTTTCAGACTCCCAACAGCCAGTGCTCCCAGTTCTAATAATTACAAGCAACATCTAAACACCACAGCAAGGCCAATAGATTTATTTCTTCTAGCCTTTCAACGTGCACGGTGAGGTCTTTAACTTCTATGGGGACTGCCACCAGAGATGAGGTATAAGGGACTATGCTTTAATAATGTCTCACTAGAAGGATGAAGCTGATGTCTACAGTCCAAGTACAATGGAAGTTGGAAGCCTCTGTTGGGAAATCTGACTCCAGATTACTAGACAACCGTCAATGCTAGTGCCTGACAGAGAATGGGATAAAGCACCAATAAGTGTCCTTTGGGGAGCAATCACATGCTAGCCATGGGGCAGTAGGGATGGACTAGATGATCTAATAAATCTCTAGCCTCTGTAATTTCTACGATGCTGTGATGGTATTTCCCAGCACTAGCGCCGAGCACTGCTGCAAAATGATTTTTATGGTCAATAAGAGAAGGAAACAAGGAAAGAGAGAGCACACTGTATATAAAATGAAAGCCTCAGGGCCTGAGGGTAGCTTGAGATGCACAGCATTTTAGGGGATTGCAACGGGCAAGAGGTAAGTCTACACAAACACACTTGTTTGGAGAGAGCTCTTTGATACAAACAGAGCTGCTCTCCAGGCCTGCCAACTTTATGAGCCAAGAATGAAAATAATTAAGATCAAGGGAATGAAATAAACCAAGGCTCATGAAGCTTGAATAAGAATCTATCCTCAGTGTGTTCCCTTAGGAGCCATATTATATGGTGCATGGATGTGTGTTATGTATAATCATTCAGACATACTGATGGGAGGGCAGAAATTTAATTGGGTAAGATGGAAGTGTGTGCATTCATACCAGTCACAGTTAAGCAAGGTACTTAAGCAGGTGTCTAATTTTAAGCATGTCAGCAGTCCCATTTAAGTCATGTGTTTGAAGTCACGCACTTATTTAAGTACTTTGCTAAACTGAAATCATTGTCACTAGTGGATTGGAAATGTCTGTTATAGATCCTGTCTGGACCCTGCATCATCATTCTGATAATAGCATTTATGATGATAATGACAATTAATGTGTTGAGGATTGGGCAGGAAGGCATATAAGTGAGTTCCGAATGCTCAGGATTGAAGATTAGCTGAGCATGATAATGTCCCTGCTCATATACAGCGTCATCCTACAAGGACAAAACACTGGACTCAGCCAGGATGCCACTTATTTGTTGTTATCTAAATTCCAATTTGTTTTTGTCAGGTTGCCCATTTGCATGCCTGGCATCTCCACCTAATCTACTGCGATAATGACTTGGGTAGACAGGATGAAAATCCCCGATTCCTCCCTGAGGCCCAATGATGGAGTAAGGAAGGATAGTAAAACCACCTTTGCACAATTAAACATGAAAGGAAAATGGCACCGTGGCTGGGAGGAGGAGTGATCTGCTTAAGATTCAGAGCTGGGTTTTGGCAGGGCTTGGGTCTGAGTCATGATGTTGTTTGGCTGATAGAACTTAGGCCAGCATTTATCACGACACGTCTGTAAAGCGGTTAAAGCCCAGGGCCCCCATATGCTCTGCCTCCAACATTGTGCATGCTTCTGTCGGTAATATTACCTCTTGCTGTGTTAACTCCTTATTGTGCATGCTGTGACTCCCCTCTGCAGAATGACAGAGTTCAGCTGGAGGCCTGCAGCAAATGGTAGCATGTCTACTGGCCTTGCCATGTCTAGGGTGGGTTGCAGCAGCAATGGGAAGTTGTTCTCTGCCTCTCTCTCATGCCAAGGAGAACATATAGACACAAGGTACAATGGAACTGAGGAGTTTGGGCATTAGTTTCTTCCCTTCTATGCCTGGGATTTTCAAAGCACCCTAAGGGAGTTAGGTACCCAAATTCCATTAAAATGCAAAGCTTTAGGCTCCTTTGAAAATCCCACACATGTGCTTTATGGAAGTAAAGATGTGCAGATCTGAGTGGAATCACCAGGCTGGAATAGCAGGTGGTGTTGCAGTTAGGATTTGACATGTACCAACAGAGCAGTATGGGAGCCAAGAACTGGAATAGCAAGGAGTGCTGCAAGCCAGCGCTGAGGTGATTCAGGACAGCTGGAAAATGGCAAGAATCCAACAGTTAAGGATAGACTTGTAGGAGTTGTGTTTGCATAGCACCTGCCCACGTCACCACAGCTGGCAGTCACTACTGGTTCGATTATGATCAGATGTGCTAAAAATTTCACCTCCCTCCAAAACCCTAAGAACAAAGAAAGTGAATGTTGTATGAATTCAATGTGCGCATCATGAATGCAATAACATATCCCTGTCAAAATATGCTCTCAGCGTACTTCCAGAGTGAAAGGCACAAGGATAATCAGATAAATCCATCAATAGGAGTCAGCTGGCTGCCAACGCATGTTTTAAAAATCAAATTAGGATCTAATGGTATGCATAGCCTGCATATCAAATTATGACATTATTGGCAAAGACTAGGAGGTGACAAAATTTAGAGTCTTCCTACCTCTCCAGATAACACATGAAGCAATCTTAAATGGAATACAAACCAATTTTGTAATCAAATGCCGGCTTATACAGTATTTATGTGGCTCAGATAAGGAAGAAAATAATTGCTTTCTATTTTCTTTTTTTAAAATCCTGAAATTTTAACTTTTTAAAATTTGGTTAGTTTAGTTAATTTGCTGGTGAAAATTGCCAGATTGACACCCATGCAGACTGATCTCATCTACTTATTTACAGACTAGTTTTAGCATAGAGCAAGCTCTCCCCATGTTCGCCACCTCATTCCACTCCCACTCCCATCTCCACTAAAATGGTTCCACTTTGGCTTGGAAGGGACCACCATTAGCAGAGGAGGGCTCTCTGTGGCCAGCACCTGAAATCATTTATACTGGGGCCAATGATTGCGGTGGTCTGGTTAGCTCATTTCGTACAGGGACCATTGTACAGCCACAGAGATGATAGCCAATGGGATGAGTTTGGCTCACAATGTTTTTTTGTTAGGAACCATAGTTTTCTCATACACATATGGAAAAGCTCTTATAGCTCACTTCCACTGACAGGAGAGCAACTTTCTCTCTTCTACGCTGATTTTGGTATCTTAAATCTAACATCTTTCTGGCCAGAGGGGAAAAATTAAGGCTGTCTCTCCAACGACTGTGTAAGAGGAATGAAAGCTATTTGTCATCTAGCTGATTGAACTGTACCATGAGTGCTAACTCAGGAAGAGTCTATAAGGTTCAAGGTAGCATTCAGATTTTGGGAACTCTGTCTGAACCGAAATGCTTGAGAAACATCACTACCAGAGACAGACCCCAAACCTAGATCTCAGATTAGAACATCTCGGGAGACTGAGGAAACTTGCTCTGGATCAGGATACAAATTCTATAATTTACCCCTATTTGTCTGACTCAGCTCTGAATATACTGAGACTTAGGAGGTGCTTAAACTTGGACCCAACTTTGTAGCTCTGGGCCATTTCTAAATGAAACTAACAGATGAGTGGATCAGGAGGTGACCAATGACGGAATGGACTGTGGGAGCTGAACTTTCCTCTCATTTCCAAAGGCAATTTCTCAGAGACAAGGTGTAATTGTATCAGCGCCATCATGGACTGTACCCAAGATTTCCAGGTGCTAAAGCATTACTCTCAGCTGATTGAGCTAAACTCCTCTAGACTCATATCCTCTGTGTTCTAGCCACTTTAAGGGGGTACATATGACAAGCAGAACAGTGCAGCCCAGAGACTTATATGGTGAAGGCACATGGCTAGAAGAAATTTGCCCTACCATCATCTCTAACATGCCTCTAATATAGATAGAGGGCTCCAGGGCCTATGAGGCCTATTTGTCATTTTCCAACAGCACTTAAATAAAAATAAATTGCATTTCAATAGCTGAAATAAAAAATAATGTACATGCTGCTCATAACATACTCCCACCAGACAACAGCACCAAGATGCAAGTCAGAGCAGATTATGTATTTAATGTGTCACATATTGTGGACTTCCTGAGTAATATGAGAAGAAAGCAGAAGCAATAATGAAAGCAGGAACATCTGGGGACATTTTTCTGGGAGCGAAAGGTCAAAGTGGATCTTCTTTAAATACTGAGGACTTGGTCTTGTACATATTAAAGTTAAAACTCCCAGAGATCGAGGCCAGGCCTTTAGTCAGACCACTCAGTTGGGGGAGATAAGTGAAAAACTGATAGGGAACAAGGGAAAAAAGAGAGAGCTGTTAACCTGTTACAGTAAATCAAACAGGGTGTTTCCTGACACCACCATTGTCATCATGTGGAGCCCTATTTGAGATCAGCAGGGCTCTGCATGTGTACAAGTCTCTGGCAATAGGCCATATCTGCTTGTGGGATTGTGCCCTGCATGTTAACATCAGACTGCTTGCCCCCCTGAACAATGGGGGGAGATGGTTGTAATTCCTGAGATTTTGTCCCGGCTATGACTATAATCCTCTTACACATATTGGTTCCAGTGCAGTTCTCCTCCTAACCTACCTGCGACGTGTTTAAATGGTGCAATGGGAAAGGGACTTAATAATGTCATTGCAACCAGACAAAACCCTCCGATAATCCATGGTTTTAATTACCAAGCAGCTGTTACCAGTGGGTCCTGTACTATAGTTTTTAAACATGTCCCATGACTCAGTGATGTTTGTAGTGTATATGAAACCTTAAAGACAGCTGTCAACCTAACCAAGCAGTCCAAGAATGCTGAGTTCCCTAAGGCAAATCTCGGGAAAGTTTATTTTATTTGTAGGCTTTTCTGTCATGTGCATCACCCCAGTATCTAAGTGGTTCATGGACACTGATGGGTTTAAAGTAACACTGGAATATGAAGTATTACTGTCCTTGTATTACACAGCCTTCACCTATCCTTGTCTATTATGCTGTAAGGCCCAGGTCCCTAAGGATTTAGGTGTTCAGGTATCTGGGCCTAAGCTATTTGGGGCAAGGAATTTTACTGTTTCTGCAGAGCACCTAGCACAATGGTTGGGGTCTCCTGGCACCATCCTAATAAAAATACTAATAGGATGATACTTAGTATGTCTACACTATCTGTCGGATTGGCAGGCAGTGATTGATCCAGCGGGAGTCGATTTATCGCATCTAGTGTAAATGCGATAAATCGATCCCCGAGTGCTCTCCCATTGACTTCTGTACTCCAATGCCGCGAGAGGCACAGGCAGAGTCGGCGGGGGAGTGGCAGTAGTCGACTCACTGTGGTGAAGACACCATGGTAGGTCAATCTAAGTACATAATTATTTACGCAGATGAAGTTATGTAATGTAGATAAATCCCCCCCCAGTGTAGACTAGGCCTTAGTGAGATAAGTGACTGGCCCAGGCTCAGGAATAGAACCTGAGATCTCCTGAGTCCCAGCCTAGCATTTTAATCACAAATCCAACCTTCCTGTCAGCAAGCTGTCGGATGAGGAGGACGCTCAAGGGTCTCAGTGAGGTCTTTAAATCTCAGATGAGGCTGGCTCTTCTTTTATCCCAGCCTGTTCACACAATCCAATTAAAAACAAAATCAGGACATACATATGCGTACATTATTGACACTGCTTTGTTTTCTGTATGGCATCAGCACTCGAAACGATTGTAAAATCCACAGACATCTCTTCAGACATTGCAGATTAGGCCAGGAGCTGTGTGACTGAATGGCAGCGGGGAATGATTTGCCAGCTACAGGTAAGAGGTTCCAACTCATTGGAACTCTTATTATATGCTCTGGCGGTTCCTAGAACAACAGAAAGCTGTGTGACTCCATGAAACACTAAGTACAAAATAAACCTCACAGGTGTTTCATTTAGTTGTACCCAGTGGAATCTGATAGCCAATTTAGTTCCCATGTCACACTTGCTTCCTGGATGACCATCTCAAGCAGACCACAGTTGATGATGTGCACTGCCAATTACACATCCATAGCTCTTGTCAGAACAAATATAAGCCATGAACACAGGAGACCTGGCTGTGGTTACACAGACAAAATGCATGCATGTTTCTAAGTGCATTTCCTGACAGCACAAGCAGAGCATACGCTACTGCAGACCTTCAGACAAGATGACTAACCAAGTCTGGAGTTAGGAGTCCAAATAAGTTGGAAACACATTTTTATCTTTTCTCAGCTCTGCTTTGTTCATTTTGCTGTAATAAGGTCAATATAATATGCAGTCCCATACGGATAGCATGAGGTTCCTATCTCTAGAGAAAACAGTAGGTGATGGTAGAGCCAGGATGGCATTTCGAAGCCATTTCATAGATACAGAGGTATCTATGTCACAGCAGATAGTCTTGTGTTGCAATGGGGGGACATGCTGGCTGCCGCTTCCTGCAGCTCCCATTGGCTGGGAATGGTGAACTGCGGCCACTGGGAGCTGCAGAAAGTCAATGTAAACAAACTCCCTGGTGGCTTGCCAACGGATTACCCTGATGGGCTGTGTGTGGCCCCTGGGCTGCCCACTACTGATCTAGGACTTAGGTAAATAAGTTGACCACACAGATGGCAGGAAGAGGGGGCAGACAAGGGAACAGTATAGGCAGCTATGGTTCCATAAGTTGTTAATCACAGTGGTCTGAGTGATCGTTGATGGTTGTTGGGCTACTCTGGATCAGACAATAATGATCTGTAGGCTTGGGGGAAAGGTAGGCTTTAAGAAAAGATTCAAAGGAGGATAAGATATTCCCCTCCTTTCCAACAAGGAGGGCTCATAGCCTGGTCCTCCCACTTCCTGGCAGCTTGAAGCCTTGAATTTCCTTGGAGCTACATGAATCACAGGACCAGCTGTCTGCCAGCTCCTTGTGAGTATTTTTCAAGTGCAGTGAGGTGGCCTGCAGTGGGGAGCACATTCAGGGCTATTTCTGCTCCATAGTCTATCTTAGGGATTTCTAAGGCAGCTCTCACTTTATTGTGCAAGAGCTGATTGCATTGCATGCTGCAGTAGGGTGACCAGATAGCAACTGTGAAAAAACGGGACGGGGCTTGCAGGGGTAATAGGTGCCTATATAAGAAAAAGTCCCAAAAAAGGGAGTGTCCCTTTAAAAATGGGACATCTGGTCACCTTATGCTTCAGCAAAGGAGCATCTAGATTAGTAAAGGAATCCTCCTCGGGGCAGACAGCAATGGCCAAAAGTAACTCCTCATCTCTAAACCCCAAGCTTAAATATGCAACTAACTATTAAGCCATCCATTGAATGTCCGTGGATTTTTTTCTGTGTGTATACCTCTTGCTCCTTAGGAAATGTCAGCATGATGAATCTCAGAACTAGTAATATTGACAACTGAGAGTCTTTTACCACCAGCTTGCCATTTCCACACCAGCCAGGTGACAACAAATTGTTACCACCTTATGGCTGTTCAGTGGCCATTGTGTAACGAGACCATTACCTCAGTCCAGTGTGCAGCGGGCACAAAAACCACCACCGCAATTGGCAGTAATAGGCAGCCGTTGCTGGCAATCTCATTAGAAAGGTGAAAGAGTCAACGGACCAGAGTCTGCGCTCCCCTGTCACCTGCAGAGTATGATATGTAAGGAGCTTGTATAACTATCACCTGTGCGGTCCCAGTTCAGTGCGTAAACAGAGGGCTGTGGGTGCTGGGGATGTCAGAAGAGCACTTTTTGCAAACTCCAAACTGACCAGGAGTAAAAAAATGCAGAAACCAAATATAATGATGATTTGGCTCTGTCTTCTTTAGTCTCCTTTTATGGCTCGATACAACATTAAGATAACAATAGTGATGCTGCCTAATGAGATCTGTCACTTTGGACATTTCTACAAACAGATTTTACTTTTTTCCTCAGTATTAAAACACACATGTAAAACAAAACAAATAAAAAAATCATAGAAACCAAACCAAACTAAAAACCCTACTGCTATGAACAAGCTATGGGGGTAAAGTTGACCAACCTTTCACTAGTAACCAACTGGTGAAGTCAAATGTTAAACTTTCTGCAATTAATGTATATGTATCATATGTATATATATTGGAAAGCTCATACGAAAGGCCAAGCTTTACTGTGCTCTTGGGCGGTTCTCTCTTACAGTGTCATCCATTTTCATAGTATTTGGGAAAACAGGGTGAGATCCTGCAAACATATCTGGGTGGATTGAGCTGTTCAGCTTGATTAGAGGACCTTTGATCATAATGGGACTGAATGTGAGTGAAGGGCACATCTGGGTGGATTTGTGACTATAGGTAAAGAGCCTTTTTGAGCTAAACTCACCCCTGAGGCGACCCCATTGAAGTTACACCATTGAGCAAAATGTGGGAGGAATTTGTTCCATTTTGTTTGTTTTATGAAAACCTGCCTGTTTCAGGAGAAACAGGGAATTCTTCTCAACTTGCTCTCCTCCATGAAGCTGATATTATTTCATAGGGTCAGGACCAGAAAGTAACCTTAGATCAGCTAATCTGTCCTCCTGTATAGCACAGGCCATTAATTTTCAGTCTCATATCCCCATATTAAGCCCCAAAACCTTAATTAGACTAAAGCATTTCAGTTCTCAGGAGACTGAACTGTGTGACATAGTTGACTGGGGAGCCTGAGGCGCCACCAATGACTCTTTAATTCACACTTATGTAGCATGACTGGCATATATTGGAATTGGAAATTATATTGGAATTGGAAAAGGTTCAGAAAAGGGCAACAAAAAATGAACAGGGATATGGAATGGCTTCTGCATAAGGAGAGATTAATAAGACTGGGACTTTTCAGCTTGGAAAAGAGATGGCTAAAGGGAGATATGATTGAGATCTATAAAATCATGACAGGTGTAGAGAAAACAGATAAGGAAGTATTGTTTAGTACTTCTCATAACACAAGAACTCGGGATTACCAAATTAAATTAATAGGCAGCAGGTTTAAAGCAAATAAAAGTAAGTGTTTCTTCACACAATGCATAGTCAACCTGTGGAACTCCTTGCCAGAGGATGTTGTGAAGGCCAATACCATAACAGGGTTCAAAAAAGAACTAGATACATTCATGGAGGATAGGTCCATCAATGGCTATTAGCCAGGATGGGCAGGAATGGTGTCCCTAGCCTCTGTTTGCCAGAAGCTGGGAATGAGCGACAGGGGAATGATGATAACCTGTTTTGTTCATTCCCTCTGGGGCACCTGGCATTGGCCACTGTCAGAAGACAGGATACTGGGTTAGATGGACCTTTTGTCTGACCCAGTAGGGCCATTCTTATGTTGTTATGGTGTTCATGGCACTTTACAGTTAAAGAGGATGCTCTCCCTGCCCTGAAGTATTTACAGTCCCAAGCTCTGATTGTACAAACACTTACACACATGCTTAACTTGAAGTATGAGAGTAATCCTAGAAGTGACTGGAATGCAATTACTCCTAAATGTTCAGGACTGGGGCCCAATATCTATATCAGGGGTCTATCATAATCTTCAGAGTAATGAACAGATTTAAAATGCAATGAATGGTTTCTTAGTTTTGGTGCTTTTTTCCCTTTTATATCTCTGCATGCCATAAAAAATCCAGAACACTCAAGACAAGATGGCCGAAATGGTTAGTGAATGAATCAATCCAGTACTTTTCCTTGAAAACGAAGCGGAAAAAGTATTTTTTTAATGTTCTTTATTTTATTTTTCTGCTCCATTCTCTAAGAACATTTGATGATACATTGAAGCTGACCCAGTAATTTCTGCTTAGGGACCATAATGTTGATTGGAGCTAAAAATATGCTATAGAAAGTTATGGATTTAATGCAGAAATTTCTAGGGAAGATTCTTCAACCTCTGTTATACAGGAGGTCAAACACTAGATGATCATAATGGTCCCTCTGGCCTTGAAGTCTATGAATCTATGATCAGAGAAAAAAGTTTTAGCTCCTAAAAACATTCCTTTGTTTTATGAAATTCATATCTATCTATCTTCATAATATTTTCTTTAGATTTCTAAACACATTACTGTTAAGCCCGGATTTTGACTGCAAAGCTAAATGGATAAAATTTGTCAGATAAACTACATTGAAAATTAAGAATATAAACTTCTTCACCAAGATGGGGAGAAATTTTTAAAGTTCCATTCACATTTTCTCCAAATTAAATGTTAGCTAATATAACTACACTAAAGATTTTTATGTAACGTCTTGGAATGTGAGATCTGCAATAGGTTTCACAAAATATGGGCTACAGCTACATAAACATTTGCATGCCCCAAATAAGTGGAGAGGGCAAGCATTCATCTGTAAATGCCCGTTAATTTTTTCCTCTCTGCTGACAATAGACATAAATAATAACAGTGTTGCACAGAAATCATTCTAACAGTGGAGAATCAAATAAATATATTAAACTTGACAGCTTAACTACAAGGGGGCCATTTGTACATAATGCCCAGTTGCTTCAGTTAGGGTGAATTTATATGGACTTGCATTAGAGGGAGCTGTTAGCTAGGTTAGCAGTTTAATTGAAAACATTTTCCCAGTCTTCTAGCACTACAGGTGCATCCTCTTTATAACTGAGGTTTTAGCAACACTCTTTAAGATAATGCTACAAAGTATTTAAATTAAAAATTAAAGTTGAAATTTCACAGTTTGTTTGTTTTTACATATCCATTGACAAACAGCAAATCAACTCCCCTGTTTGCAAATAGTTCTCAGATTACTGTTTACCTAGCTTCTTAGTGTACATCATACATACTTCCTGTGTGACCCAAGCTATTGGAGTGTGTTTTGAAGAAGATAGTTTTGCTAAGGGAAGTCAAATACTCTTTACATCATTTCAGGCTGACAGTTATTATTCTTAATACAAATAATGGTTATTAACAAATATATTTTAATAATATATTTCATTATATGCGATCCTAAAACACCTTGTAGACTGAACCTACTGAAACATAAGCACAGCTTCCTATGGCACATACTGTGGCAGTCAGTAATCTGCCTATTGTGGTTCAATTTTTAACAGTGAGGGTAATTAACCACTAGAACAATTTACCAAGGGCTGAGGTGGATTTTCCATCATAGCAGTTTTATAAATCAAGGCTAGATATTTTTTTCTAAAAGATATACTCATGTACAAACAGGAGTTAATTCAGGACAGTGTGACATTATCTGATTAAAATATGACCATATAGATTATTGTTGCAACCACTGTTATATTTGCAACAAATCTTGTACAAAACGTGGCATGTAAGATGTCAATGGAAAGATTATGATTTGCTGAATATGATTACACTATCTGTATGCATGTACCATTTTTGTATTTTGAAGTTATGAGTATTGGCTCTCTACCTGGATTTCAAACGTTTGCTCCTGGGGTAACACCTGCAAGGTAATTAGCCTGCACATCTTGGAGGGACTATTCAAATTAAGTGGCTCATCAAGAAATACTTAACTGACAATTGACCACGGGAGATGCCAATCTACACTGAATGGACTGTCCTGCACAGGTACTGTCTGGGGTGTAGGTAATGATTTCCTGCTGTGACTAAGCAAAATTATGCATGGACATATGACTTTTCCATGTGATTCCAAACCCCATCTTTTACCTATAATTTTCCACTAGCTGTGCTGAGCGCTTTGTTTGAAACAATGGGTTTCCCTCCACATGGCAGAAGCTATAAAAGGCCCTGGAAACCCCTCTGTTTTGCCTCTTTCCTGCTCAAACCTCTGGACTATGAACTTATGCTAATAGGAACATTATAACCAATGGACTGAGGTCCTTCCAGTGATTTGGAAGCAAGCAGAGACTTGACTTAAGCCTGCTACAAGCCTGAACCAAGAACTTTTCATTTATGCTATGTATTTGATTCCTTTAACCAATTTTAACGCTCACCTTTCTTTCTTTTTATAAATAAACCTTTAGATTTTAGAAACTAAAGGATTGGCATTAGTGTGATTTTTTTGGGCAAGATCTGAGTTATATATTGACCTGGGTTGTGGCTGGTCCTTTAGGATAAGAAGTACCTTTTATTTGATAAAATTGATTTTAATAACCACTAATCTTTAAATCCAGTGTTCTGGGGGTTGATACAAGGACCTGGAATATCTATGGAAACTGCTTACCTGACTTCTTATAGCCAGTGCGGTGAGACAGACGTTTGCTGTGGTTGCTGGTGTGGTATATCTTATGGAGGAATAACCACCAGTTTGGGGTGTGTGTGCCCTATTTTTCAGCAGTTTGTCCTGAATTTGGTATTCTCAGTTGTGACCCACAAATGTATGGCTACAGGCAGTTCTATTGCCAGTGTTATACAGGAGGTCAGACTAGACTGCCTGGTCCCTTCTGCCCTCCTAATATATGAATTCTTAAATAAAAGTACTAACAGAAAATTTCATTGACTATACAGGGAACTGAATCATTGTCCTACCACGGCATACCTCACTGGACTGCACACAGTCTTGCAGGTCAGTACTGAAGATTATGGATAAGGCAGGGGCTATGTTTCAGAGACAGGGACTGTGTGCTTTAATTCTTCACTTTATAATATTTTATTTTATTCAAAAGCTGTAGATTTCTTGCAGAAATTTCTTTGCCTGGATATCTGTAATGTTTAAGGGAATCATGTATCCAGCTCTCTCTCTTTTCCATGGTTTCTGCCCTCAGATCTAACATTTTGGGAGTTTTTACATCTTGCCTCAGGAAAAGAACTTTAGAAGCCTGAAATCACAGGTGTCTCACATGAGGGCAGAATGCTAATAATTATCAATGAGGAACGCTTAGGCTCAATTACTGGATTTGGGAACTTGGCAAATGGAAACTAAAGAAGGTTGAAGATATTGTACACTCATCTCAGTTATGGTGGCAAGGTTCTGAGAGTCTTTTGAGACCCCACAGATCCAGGTTATTTTCCCTCTTTACAGCTTTTGTTGTCCGTCTCATGAAAAGCTGATGGTCTTTTCATCAAGCCAGTGACAGCTTGCATCTGGTCTGACCTGAGAACTTAGCTGTGGAGTGGCACTACACCCAAGAAAAAGGAGGAACTCAGAGGAGAGCCCAGTCAGAAAGAATCTGCTTGTCAGTTCTTGGTGGTTATACTGACCTTATATTCAGTCCACCCCTATAAGTATACTTTCCACTACCAACTCCAAAAATTCAGTCAAGTCCTTCTGGCTCAGACTGGCATTTTAGCTCATGAAAATTAAGTTTATGTGTAATAAAATCCCTGCTATTCCTATACTGAGGGGAAGGATGGTCTTGTGGCTATTGCATAAGAATGGGAGGGAGGAGGGGTCTCATGATTACACAGCACAGCTTTGCTACGAGCTACCTGTGTGACTATGGGTAAATCACTCATCCTCTCTGTGGGTAAAATGGAGTTAATGATGATACTTATTACCTCTGTGAGATTTAATTAATCAGTAGGTTAAATATACCCCAACAGAGGGAGCCAATGCTAAGACCTCAAAATAGGGCTTAAGAGAGACTCAAGGGTTGCCTAAAGCCGGTTGTGGCCCTTTGCATAAGGGTGATTTGAGATTGTCAAATGGAAGGTCCTATAGAACTGCACTGGAATAATCTAGCAGTAAAAACACTGTTGCAGTGACATTACTGTAATGTTGCATGCTCAGAGAAGGGTCAGCCCTTCGACAACCCATCGAATGTGACCAGATCAAAAAGGTTTCTTCTCCCTCAGATTCTTATTAATCTTAGTAGAAATTACTCATTGTGAGAGGAATATACCACCCCTCACCAGAAAGACAGAACAGCTAAAGATCTCAAAAAGCCTTGGGGGAAGCAAGGTGGGTGATTTCCAGTCACTAGTGAGCTTTGCACTACAGCACAGTGCCCCACCACCCAATTAGGCCTGACTGGCTGCCTCTGTTCTTTAGAGATGCAGAAGTGCAAGACCGAGGTGCTCTGGCAAAACCTTGTGAAGCTCAGGACTGGAACAACAGAGGATGTTGGAGGTCACAGTGGAGATGCTTTGGCAAAAGTGTGTGTGGCTCAGAAGTGGATGAGCAGACACTGATGCATGTCAGAACAGAAATGCTTAGAGAGAAGCTTGGGCATATTAGCAGAGCTTTACGGTAGCAGCTCTCCATGACTCTAGACAGTGCTGGCAGACCTTCATTTTCATGAGTAGTAAAACTGACTCCAAATATTATTGGGGGCGGGGGGGAGTAAAACAAAGACAGGCTTTTATCTCTGACTGATGATAAAGCATATGTATCATGTAAATATTAAAAGCGTCAAAACTTTCCAAAATGGGAAGCAGGAAACTTGCTTGCTTATTTTTATTATATAAGATGAGCTGTTTTTTTCCAATTGGATAGCTGCAGTAATAGAAATATTATACTGATGCCAAGCTTACTCTCCAACCTAATAGATTTTCAACTTTTTTATGCTGATTTCAGGAAATATGGCTCGTGTAATTTGCATCCAGACATCAGGAAGTCATGCATTACCAGAATATTTCATCTTCTGCTAGGGTGTAAGTTCCTACTCGTACCAACAAATTTGCAGGTAAAAGTGTTTTTAGAAAGCCAGCTGTAGGAATTGCAATGTTTTGCTCTAGCCTGTAAATTATGAACACTGGAAAGTTCAAACTATTCTATTGTACCCTTTGATAAATAGTGGGCTGGTGCAACTTAAAGCACTACAGGCCGAACTGATCCTGATTGCTAGACACAGAAGGGGTTTGCCTGCCCTGATGCATTTTCCCCACTTCCTGGTATCCCACCGTAGCCTTTCTGCTGGTGGTGCTGGGGACTGGGGCATTATGGCTCCCAGGGGGCTGGGCAAAGTTGGAAGGGGAGCCACTGTCTGTTACATTCTCTCCTGCCAAGATGCTGCCTAAGGTTACATAGATCGATGAGAGAGGGCAGAGAAGTAGATCAGAGGGGCCAAGCCTTCTGTGGGACTTAAAACAATAACCCTAACTCTGTTCATTAGTGGATCTAGAAGTGCTTTACAAAGTATCATAGCCCCATTTTACAGTTGGGGAAACAACTTGCCCAAGTGCATCCAGCAGGTCAATGGGAGAACCCAGGTCTCCTGTATCCCAGGCTAATGTTTTAGCCACTAGGCAAAACCACGTCTCTTTGGGGTCTCCACCCCTCTGTATCTACCCCTCATTCATGGGATTGGCAAGCAGGAGATGTGGTTTCCCAACTCCATGAATATTGGTCCCATTCCCTGCTCTGGTACAAATTTTTGGGTAACCCCAGGCCATGGGTGACTCCTGGGAGGGACACAAGGGGTGGCACCAGTTAAAGGGGGGCACGTGACCCACCACATGATTCCTCCCATGTGATTCCTCACTGCCGCATCCTGCCCCAGCCTGGGCCCCCACGTTCTCCCTGTCCCCTCCACAGCCCACGTTACATGGGGTGGGGGGGGACTCTGACCTCCCGCTGTCCCGGATACCGATAACAAGTGAAAGGAGGGCAACCTCATGGCGGGAGCTCTTCCGGCATAGCTGTATTGCCCCCAGCCCTTCCATGCAGCTGCGTTTCCTGGGGTCTGTACAGCCCCGGCGGAGGACAGGGCTGAGGGTGATACAGGTAAAGCTGCGCCGGAGGAATTACTGGTGTGGGGCTCTGGCTACTGTGAGCAGCGGCCCCATGTTCTGCTCCTTTGGCCACTGCGGTTCCTGGGAGAGCCGGCAGCCCCTCCTGCACGGCCGTACCGGTACTGCTCCAGCCCTGTCCTCCAGCCTTAATTTTCCCCAGTAGTAAAAAAAGAAAATTGTGGCAATAACAAAATTTTCCTCCCTCCCAGAAGTACTAGGAGGAGCAATCCTGTGATGATTGCATAGCACTTTGGCTTCCTCAGATGGCAGGTGCCAGATGAGTATGAAGTATTCATAGTAGTATTAGTATTGGTAATAAAAATAGATGAGTTAATAACTGAACTTGGTGTTCTGCCATCTACTTTACCCTCAAACCCAACTTTGTCTTTGACCCCAATTCATCTCTGGTATAACTCACTTGAAGTCAGTGCATTTGTACCTGGGGCAAGGCTAGCTCTTCACATCTGAAACATAAAGAGCCAGGCTTTTTAGCTTCCTTATTCGAAGTTTTGTTATACTTGTGTAGAACATAAATAAACCTGATGAGTTTTGGGTCTGGCTATAGGGGATTGGTAATAGGGGTGTGAAACTGTTTGCCTGTAAGCCAATGATTTATTTAAAGCCCAAGAACTTTATAGAGTTTCATAGGATTTAAGACCAGAAAGGACCATTTAATCATCTAGCCACTAAATTACACCCATGTACACCAATGCTGAGTGGTTTGAGCATTGGCCTGCTAAACCTAGGGTTCAATCCTTGAGGGGGCCGCTTAGGGACCTGTGTCAAAAATCTGACTGAGGATTGCTACTGCTTTGAGCAGCAGGTTGGACTAGATGACCTCCTGAGGTCCCTTCCAACCCTGACATTGGGGGAGGGATAGCTCAGTGGTTTGAGCATTGGCCTGCTAAACTCAGGGTTGTGAGCTCAGTCCTTGAGGGGGCCACTTAGGGACCTGTGTCAAAAATCTGTCTGGGGATTGGTCCTGCTTTGAGCAGGGGGTTGGACTTGATGTCCTCCTGAGGTCCCTTCCAACCCTAATAGTCTATGATTCTATGACCAATGATTTCAGTTGAATGCAAATATTTCAGTCCTCAGCAGACAGAACTGTTTTGTGCCACAGAGAAAAGGAGTGGCCGATGCCCAAGGCCCTCATCATGACAGGGAATTGATTAGATGAGACTTAGTGACTTTGGCCTGGATTCTGCCCTCATTTATACCCATGCAGCCTTGCTGGCTTTAAAAAGGGGTTGGCCCTAAAAACTGTTCCTGACTGATAGGTGTTGAACAGGCTGTTGAGGGAGATATGTAGGAAGCTCATGCTGTGACTGAGTTAACAATCTTTATTCTGAGTATAAACAGATTTACAGTTTCCAGGGCTGTTAGTCATGACTCTGTGATGAACAGTAAAGAAAAACTTAAAAAATAAAGGTCAAACAAGTGGAGAAGATGGTTCCTTGATGCACTTATTTCAGGCCATCTTACTGCCTAAGCAAAACTACACACAGCTTTTGCCAAGGTTAAGCAGATTGCTAAAATGCTTTTATTCTCTCTGATTCCTCCGCTATTTGGCACTTTGATTGTAGTACATAACTGCAGCAGGGTAAACAAATGTAACGTGTGTAAGATCAGGGAGTTTGTAAAAGGTAACATGACAGAAACACCACTTGGCTGTCAAGGAAAATAAAGGCACCTGGGCAGGGGGTGGGGGCAAAAGGTGGAAAAATCCAGCAATCCACTATACAAAAGGGATGAATTTAGAAGCATCTTGTAAGCAATGTTTTAATTTCTCAGTCGTCGATGAGTAGAACTAGAAGGAAAACAGTTTTCCTGTGCCTCAAAGCTTTAGATGTATCAGAAAATGTCCCTGTTCTGGATCAGGGTGAAAAGTTAAAATCATGTCCTTTTTTGGAAATCAAAAATCCATATAAAAATTTCAGTTTCAGACAATCAATGTTTCATTTTGATAATTTTAAAACATTTCATTTCAATTTTGACTTTTTTCAACCTTTTAAAATCTAAATTTACTAATATTTCTAAACAAAAAGTTGTTCTGACTTGAAAAAGTGAAACTTTTTGTTTTGAAAATGTTGAAATGGGAAACCTTTTTCCCCAATAGTTTTTTGAGTCAGGAGATTTGTCAAACTGACTCTGTTTTGTGGAAAAATTTTGTTTAGCTGAATCAGTCTTTTGGGGCCAAAAAAAAAAAGTTTCTTGAAAAATGCTCAGCCAGCTCTGTTGTTGTCAGGACTTGGGATACCCATTTCAGTGCAGAGATTTTCTGCTCAACCTTTGCACTAGTGACTGAATAATATCACTCAGGCAACTACTACAGTTCTTTACATGGAAAACTAAGATTAAGAAAGGGCCCATTTTTTGTTCTGTTTTGCACAATGGGTTCAGGTCCCTGACTGGGGCTCCTAGTCGCTGCCAGAATACAAATAATAAATAATAATAATAATTAATAAAAATAAATAATGTAGGGCCTATTGTTCAGAGCTGCTGAGCACCTACCATTCCATTGAGCTGGACTTATCGGTTCTCAGCAGTTCTCAAAATCTGGTCATCAATCCATATTAGTTCATTTTGTAACCCACACCTACACAGAGTAGCTCTCTGCCCCACTCTACTGGGAAAAACACATGGAGATTGATGAATCTACTACCATCCTTGTGCTAATAGACCAGGGAGTTTTAGCTCAGGCCATAGAAGCTCAGTTGTTCAGACCCAGGAGTTCATCACAATCCCAGTATAGACTTCCCCTTGTAATGCTATACTGTGGGGTGCATCATCAGCCGTGTGGACTGAACCCAGAACCTCTGGATATAAAAGCAGGAATCTCTCAGCTCTGTTAGTAAAGGCTGCAGCAGGCTCAAACTTCTGTGGTCTAGCCATGACAGGGACAGAGTCATGCTTTATAAACATGGGATAACTCTTTTAGCAACTGGAAACAAAGAGGAGGAGCCCATGCCATTAGACCAGCCAGCTATATGTGGAGCATCAGTAAGTGCTCCATGGACCAGAGTTTGGTTAGGACTGTAATAGGACACAGAAATAATAATAATATGGGCCTCTAGAATGCCTTACTTATATGACTTGCTTCACACAGCACTAGGACTACAAATTTAATGCTCTATGGTAAAAAGCAGAGGACCAAATATCAGTGTGGAATCTTTGCCTGAAATGGTGTCACGCTGGTATAAATGAGAGTAGATTTAGGCCAAGGTGAATGCTTGGAGTCATCTTGCTGTTCACCAGTGATGCATTAGTAATGATCCAGTGGTTTGCACAATAAAAGACACCATGATGGAAGTGCTTGAAACAAGCCAGACCTCTCAGTAGGAACCACATTCAATTAAATGAGTGTAGACTGACTGAGAAGATAATTACTTTTTTTTAGTTATTTGAGTATTTCTCATGTAATCTGAGTAGCTCCCTCTTTTTTTTCTGAGAGTTTAATGGAATTTGAGAAAACATTAATTTAATATGAGGAAAAGTGAGTAGGGGCCGCCAAGCACCTCAGCAATTAGTCATGGTAGGTATTCCTTCTTTAAGTCAGGCATCTTTTCTGATGTTCCTGGTGCACAGGTGGAAGAGCTGACATATCTCCTCAAACTCTATGCTTCCCACCCCATGGAAATATTATGAGAATACAAATATTAATGGTTTTAATGGCACTAGGAACATGGGGTGAGCTTAAGGACATAGGGATTGCCCTGCCGAATCAGATCTGTGGTCTGTCTCATCCAGTCTCTTGACGGTGGGCAGCACAAGATGCTTCAGAGGAAGGCTCAAGAAACTCTACTTTCTTCTTAACCCCTGAGGCTGTCTTAAGTCCTGAATCAAGAGAGATTATTTCCTCTTCCAGAACACTTGGTCATGTTGTAATCCTTACTACCGTAACTTTAGATATTTGTATTAATCATGTAACTGTCTGATCCTTTCTCAAATCCTCCTAAGCTTTTGCCTTCAATGGGCATTTCTTGACTGAATGATTAATGTCTATAGATCAGAAGGAATAAAATAAAAAAAATTACTTCTGAGGTGACAAGCCATTTCTCAAGCTACATGAACATGTAAAATAGAGTGAAACAAAAATACCTGGGTAATGACATTTTGTGTCAAATTTCAGCCTACAGCAAATTTTGAAAGCCGTTATGAATTGCCCAAAATCAGTAGTGTAAATTTGGATGGCTTTGCTGACAGACCTTTAACTATACCAACTGTCATGGTTCTATCATTCTCCAAGTGCCATAAAAATGAGGTATCTTCGTTTTCAGTCTAAATGATCCCAGCCACAAGAAGGAATGGGGAATTCTAAACAGGCTTGTATATTCCATAAAGTCTGCCACAAAACTAGATGAGTGAAAGGTTTGCAAGATTTGTATCAGAGCTGGCAGATGGGGGCCTATATGTCACAGTAGTGGAATAAGGAAATGTTCTAGTCCATGTTTTAGTGGATGGCAAATCTCTAACCCCTGCTCCACCACTGATTGATTGAGCTGGCCTTGAGCGTGCACATTCAAATAACAGCTTGAGTATAAAATGAATCCTTCAGCATGATGATGATCTGTCTTTAAAGAGGTAAGCAACTCAGTGCACCTTATGAGTAAACCGTCTTTTATTAACGGTTAAGCCGCAGTGCTGCACAAAACCAAGGAAATGATGTTCAGGTAAGTAATAAATTGCCCTGGTGTCATCCCACTCCAGTGGATTGTTTTATGGATTGATCCTTACTTATCATTATCATTGTACTGTGACAACTGGGGCCTGTTTACATTTGAAATCCATGCAAATTGAGAGTCAGCCCACTGAAGTCTGTGGAGTTAAATAGATGTAGAACTGGTGGAAGTATGTGGAGAATCAGGCATGATGCTATTAGCATGCCTGGTAAGATGCGTCTCGTGGTGGAAACTTTCTTTAGATTATGACATAATCAGCAGTTGTTCACCTGTGCGCCAATCCAACACCTCCTGAAGTCATGGATGTTGGATCAAGCCTCTGGATGCAAAGAGAGAAAGTGATGGAAGTGAAAAGAGATTGAGCACATGGTTCTCTTGGATGGAAATTAAACTATTTTGAATCAAGTATATTGTTCTTAAAGAGCACTGTGATGGGTGTGTTAATAATGCATTGATAGAGTCTGGATGGGTAGAAGCTGTTCTTGTGGTACTTACTAGGTTCTATGTTAGTAACTTAACCAGAAAAGTCAAAATACCACAAGAAGGATTCTTCACATGCTATCCCCAGCCCACATGGAAAAAGGAAGCACCATAGAAAATCTGTTCATGTGGAATTTCCAGCCCAGTTTTGCACCCCCAAGAGATCGGGATAGAGGAGCTCATTATTTGTACTATTGGGAGCTTATTTATCTCAGTACCTGCTGAGTGTCACTTACCACTTACAGTGTTCTGACTTGTGTTGTGTGGGAGGGAGGAGGAGCCCCAGCTCAAATTAACATCTTGCATTGTTAAGTACAAATCCTGAGATGGTCTGCGAGTGAAGGATTCCCTTTGAGAAGTACATCACCTCAGAAAAATGTGCGTGACTTTACCAGTAACCACACGGAACAGTCTAAATTTCACAACAACTGGACTCCAGGTAGGGTGTTAATGACAAGTCCAGGCACCAAACACTGATTTCCACTAAAGAGGAACTTGTGAAAAGGCAAATATCTCCTTGCAAACTTCTTATTTAGTTCTATATATGTACCTAAGGCTGAGTTCTGAAACAACATCTGATAAAATGTGTCTCACCCCGTCGGTGTGCTAACGGAAATGATATAAAGATGCTAAACTAGCAGATTAAATCCTCTCAGCTTTTGCTATCAATCTGGCTGGCAATCTTCTTTTTTTCTGTTTCACTCAGCAGGGATGAGTTCTTGTTTTGATGGGAGGCACAAACAAATAATTCCAATAGAGAATCCAGCCCTTGCTTCCTTTTATTTAATACAATTCTTCACTTGGTAAGTTATTAAGTTTTGAGTTGCTGCAGTATAGAGGCTGAGAAATGAGGCATCAAAGATGGGAATCAAATGCTCAGGACTTGTGAAACCCTCATTTTGTTTTGCTGTCTCATTGCATTATAAGAAAACATTCACTCGTTTTGTATCTGCTCATTTTTCTGGCTTATATGTTAGCTTGGCACATGCACTGAAAGAATGCAGGGAAACATTGTGTTTTCCCTGCTCCCTTCTTCTGTGGCAATTAATCTGATTTGTGTTCAGACTATACACAGTTTCACCTATTATAAATACAATTCACCAACCCTATACTTACAGTGCCTTCTACATAAATCAATCGGTAGTTAATTTGATCCTCCATTTAATTTGACCAAACCCTCAGGAATTTGTTATAAAAATGGTACAAGTTCAGCTTCTTATTTTGATCAATTCTAAGAGCTTTAGGCAGGCATCATTGTATAATATGACTGTTGTCTACAGAAAGCTAAAATCTAGTACCACAACCCAACCATAAAACACCAGTCAACAAATCTCTCATCAAATCTGATTTCTGTGTTCCCAATATTTGAGCCAACATGTAACTCACTTTGATTTTAGTGTTCAAAACACAGAGTACAAATGTTTCTAGATTGCAGATTTATAAGATTCTTGGTTTTAAAGTATTAAGTGATTGGTAACAACAATTATCTTACAGTTGGATGGTATTATAGTAAGGTGTCTTTATTGCAGATGATCACTTACTAGTAACATGGTTTAATGGCCTTTGGAAAGGAAAACTGACTTCCTAGATACATAAATATATCGTCCTGCAACATTTATATAAAAGTGCTACAAGAAGCAGAGAGGGGGATACATCCAATCCACTTCATGAAAAAACACACTATGCAGAAGTTCTTAAACTGGATCTCATTAATGACTCTATTTATGCAATAACAGATGTCCCAGTATGGAATTTACCATGATAACACAAAGTTTTGGGGGAAGAATACTTTGCACAGTCTCAGATATCTGCAAATAGGTGTGATCCAGTTCCCACTGAAATAAACAGACTCCTACCAACATCAAGGGAGGTGAATCATGCCCTATAGCTAGACTTCTTACTATGGTTCATAAGAAAATGAAAAGACATAGGGTCTGATTCTCATCTATACAAAGGACTCTTCACACCATTCTGACAGGGTAAGGGGACCTTAAAGTGGGTGTAAATGTAATTCATGTCCATTTTTAGGCTCCTTTACACTGCCAGAGCAGTGCAAAGGAGCCGTTGTGTCGATGAGAATGGAGCCCATGGAATATGAGGGATTCAGACAGTTGTCTCTCCCATCATAACTTCCATCATGCAAAACAGGGTCTGAGGGATAACAGCTAATTTTCTTGCTCAAGATGTGCCTGCAGCTCTCCCTCTTACTCATGAGTTGGCACTTTGCCTAGTTGCTGCATGTGTCTTTTGTAGCATAATAACTTTTGTTAAATTTAACAAAGAAAAATATTGGATGATGTGGGGAGCTATCATTTAAGGTGAATCAGTTTTGACTACCTCTAGTTTCCTTTCCTGCTATTTTGTCTTTGTTCATAGGCCTGCTTTCTAGCTGTGTAAGCACATACACACGCTAAGAGAATATGAGCAAGGACCAAGCTTCCATATAATTTATCCCAACCAAGATGGGCCAATCTTTTGAGTGCAGACTGTGGCTCTGTGTTGTACACATACCTTCATCTTGTGGTTTCCCCTCCAATGCGCAGCCCCCAGTAGGATGTCAAGACCTTTTGCTGTAAAGTATTCTCTGAAGAGCTCCAACACCTTAAGTTGGCCTTTGCTAAAAATGTCTTCCTCCACTTAGTTCCATCAATAAGCACTTTCCTGGTCTTTAGGGAGCAGATTTTTTCAGAAGATTTTGTTGTTGTTGTTACTGTGGGGTAGAAGTAAGGGGAGTGGAGATAAAAGAAGATAGAAAGAAAAGGCAAAAAATGAACCCTAAGATTGTGTGTGTGTGTGTGTGTGTGTAACTAAACTAGATAGTAAAATCCAAAATGTGTGATGGATAATTTAGTATCAGAGTATAACTAAAGATGGGTGAATGAGTCTGGAAAAGACCCAACCCCATTGAGATTTTCCCATCACTAGATGTAAAACAATAAAGATAAAACCATGGGAAAGGGAAAAGTTGTAGAACAGGTTGAAACTTTTTAAATTTAAAAAATGCTATGAAATTACTCATCAAGATTTCAATTTTTAACAAAAAGAATTGATGAAATATTCCCAAATTCTTTTCCTTTCTTTCTTTCTTTACCAGTTCTACTTAGGGGATCATAGCAGTACTAGGATCAGCCATTTAATGGCATGTCATTATTGAATACCTTGCAGATGGAGCATCCCAGCGTTGGCTAGCAGAAGGAAGCAATGTGATTGGCTCTGTGGCACTTTCTAAGGATAGCTACCTGAGTCTGTCTCTCTCTCTTTAGTGGTCCTCAAAGCTTGATTTGAGGACTCTGTTTAGAGACAGTTCATCTCTGAACAGCTTCACCTTCCTTTTCCTTTGTGGAGCCTTTTTCTTTATTTTTTCTCCATTTTGACAAGGAGTGACTGGTTCTTCAAGGTGCTGACACCAGTTTGGTTTATGCTTTTATTTGTTATATACAGTGTCCCAGATCCTCAGCAGGTGGAAAGCAAAGTAACTGACTAAAATGGAGCTCTGCCAATCGCATCAGCAGAAAATCTGGCCCTGTAAAAATATACCTCTTCCTCAATATAACGCTGCCCTTGGGAGCCAAAAAATCTTACTGTGTTATAGGTGAAACCGTGTTATACTGAACTTGCTTTGATCCACCGGAGTGTGCAGCCCCGCCCCTCCCCGGAGCACTGCTTTACCGCGTTATATCCAAATCCGTTTTATATCGAGGTAGTGGTGTAATTAACATTATAGACGTGGCTGTGCTGTACCCCATACTCATCAGAACTCAGTAAATTACCTTGATCTTTCTAAACTCCTGTGTTTTTGCAGAAGGCTTATACACAAGTAAATCCAGTGGGTTTAAAGATTTCTTCCTTGTGAGGGGGGAAAAAAACCTTTTCATACCAGTACATTAAGACACAAAAGGTAGAAGCATCTTTCCACCCCTGCCTTCGGCCCCAAAACCCCATGCAAATTCTCTCCAGTGGCCAGCTGTATAGCTCAATTAATTATATTAAAGGGGAGATTAATGCCAAGCTAGAAAAAGCAGGGGCTCTAGTTTTCAAGATAAAGATGCCAGCTGTCTAGTGCCCCAGTGAAAAAGAAGCAGCTGCAAAGTCTCCTGTCAGCAATGACTTCCCTTATAGAAAAACAAGGAGGCAGCACACCGTACACAGTGGGGGCTAGGAGGGGGTAGGGAGAAGAGTGGCCCATGAAATACTCACAAACATAATAGCATTTACATGAAAAGTGAAATGGAGAGAATTTGGCTCTTTGCCTGTGGGAAGATAAAGGGAAAATAATCACTTATCTCAGATGTGTTTTTTAGAATAAGCAAAAAGGCAGTTTGTATGCAAGGGGAGGAAGCGCATCAGATGGGAGGAGAGGGGGCAGAAGGGATCAGGAAAAGCAATGTCTAAAGACTGTTGCAGAGTCCTCTGTTAGATCTCAGCCAGTGTTACACAGTAAGGATGCTGTGGGCACACATCACAGGTATTCTAGGCTCCCTCTCCTTAGAAGTCTGGCCCTTTAAAACACCCTGGAGAAAGAGAATGTTGATTTTATAAGAACTCCAGGGGCACAATTCTTTACTACACTGCACATTGTACCATCAGCAACAGCCACGCAAACTGAGTGAGAAGCAGGTGTAAAACGCTGCCCAAGCAGAAAGATCTGCTTGCAACTTCTGAAAAGTGTTTCTGTTTGGGCTCAGGCTGAGGCTGGCATTTTAGTTTTTCCCAGCTGCCTTACCCTACCTGATAGTAAATTGAGCCAGTGAGAGTTTTTTTTCCAAGATCTATTGGGAAATCAGATACATTGCACCACTGCTGCAGATTTCATTTTAATACATGCCAACTTCAGTTCCCAAATACTGGGAAACGTAGTATTTAGAAAAAAAAGTGTAGCTAACATGAGGTTAAAAACATGTCATTGGTGTGTAAAATATGAATCTGGATGACACATAGCCAGCTGCAGATGCACTAATTTGATTTCATGCTCCAGAATCAACTGTTCTACTCCTCTAAAAGGCACATTTACACATCCATCTGTCAAAGTCTATCCCCTTCTTTTCAAAAGTTTCTCTGCTTTGTCTTATCATCCCATGTTCTGCTCATGAAATGAGCTAGAGCAAATTTAGAACACACTCTCTTACCTTCCTCAAGTATTTCAAGAATTGAGAGAGGTGTTTTTTTTTTTTTTAAAAAACTCTTTTATTTTCTTCCTACCCTGGAGTCTTACCAGAGATGATGATATAGGATTATTAGAAACAGAATGTAGGATCTGAGTGTTTAAATTCTAATCCTCATAAGCCAAACCACTGACTACAAAGCTGAGTTAAAGATGACATTGAAAATCAGTTGATATCCAGTAACAAAGACTTTATCATTTGTGGAGAATGCAGTTTTCCAAATTCCCTACAGTTTATTACACTAATGATGTTAGGATGGCTTAACTGTTATCATAGGTAAAGGTTAAGTTGTGTTCATATAGGAGATGACTGGACAGTCTCCTGGTAGAACAAGACATTCTGCACATGCATTCTCTACAATATAGTATTTCTGGGAATTTTGTTTTTCTGGAAAAGGCGATAAAGGGGGACGCAGGAGATTTGCTTTTAATGCCTGGCTCTGCCACAAACTTCCTGGGTAATCTTGGTCAAATCATTTAGGACCATATTTTTAAGGAACTCACCAGTCTTGAAAATTTGGCCATAAGTCTGTCAATGAGAGCTGTTGGGGACTGAACTCATGAAAATCTAGTCTTTATTTAGGTACCAAAATAGGAGCTGAGCTCCTCTGAAAATCCAAGCCTGGATCTCTCTGTGTCTCATTTATAACATGAAACCTGAGGATAAAATACTTCTTTTTACCCACCCTTTGTCTGCCTTGTTTATTTAGACAGTAAGCACTTCAAAGCAGGGACTGTCTCTTACTATGTGTCTGTACAACAGCCCAGTCTCGGCAGTGGTCTTTAGGCACTACTATACTATAAATAGTAATAATTAATAAATAGCGTCATATCAGAGAGGTATAGATGCATGTTCTTTTTAATGATCCTTATCTTATAGAGTATATGGAGCTGAAATCAAATTTAGAGCTCACACTAAATCATGCTTATCAGGAAAATCAATATGTCGAATTCTTTCACCACAACCTAACATTTTGAAGTTGAAAATTAAAGCTGTCTGGTATACCATGAAGAATCAGCTGAGCCCTTTTCTTTTCTTTTTTGCCTTATGCTTTAAAGCGAACAATTTATCAGGTTTAACTAAAATAAGCTGGAGGTGCCTTATGAGTCTAATGACCCATTTAGATATGGTTGCTATAAAAAATCCATTACACCTCAGGTATTAATTTGAAGTGTGGTGTTAATGGTGGGTGGATTGGCTTTTAAAAATAGGTTAAAATATTTTTTATAATAGCATTTACATGGAAAGATTGTGCAAAAGCATAAGATTCTTGTGTGCCATAGGGAGGGTCACACACTTTGTCAATATGTAGAGCATAATGACACTCCCTGATATTTTCTCACTGCTACCAAAACTAATGGGGTCTCCCCAATAGCCTTGTTCTTGTTTCGTAGCGAAGCAACCAAACCCACAACAGACTCTTGGCAAAAAAAAAAAAATCAAAAAAAAATCAGAGCTCACTGTTGAAGCTGCATGAAAATTATTAATTTTTGCTCCATGAATTTTCACAGCACTAAATTGAATTAAAAGTGAAAAAGTGACTGTTACGTCTTTACTCAACCTGTAATTACTCTGAACTTGATGGTGTAGGATATAACCGGGGCAAACCACTTCAGGCTGGATGGTACAATTCTTGTTCCTTGCTCATGGGAATAGCACCTATCCCCTTAAAGTCAATAACCTCCAGAACAACTAGATAACTAAAACCAATAGACTACTCAGGTACCAAACAGATGAACGGCAACATAATATCATCCTTGGCGTGTTTTTAAAAAAAGTTCGATAAAATATAATCTGCAGCTATAGTAGCAAGAAAAGATGTACAAGTGCTACCTATCTACATGTTTCAGGGCATACATTGGAATCAGGAAGCAACATCCTTCCCTTGAATAGCACTGCAAACTTAGCTGGACTGTGAGACTTCAAGATTGCTACTGAAGCAGCCTGAGCTGGCTTCTGTTTTGAAGGCAGGAGAGCAGACAGAAGTGAAACCTATATGGCGCAAACACTCAAATAATTGATACAGTTGATCTTTTAATAAAGGCGGAACATAGTTGCACTTGGTATGAGGGGGAAACCTGGGGTCACCTGTTATACAGGAATTTGCTTAATTAAGGAGGCCTCTTGCACACGTTACACTGGAGATGATCTGTTCTGATACAGCAATTAAATTTTATGTTCCATTCAAATAAGGGTGACAGCAGGGCAGGAATTGTGGCTGTTGGAATATCAGTGCCTCCTGGGGCTCTTACTGGAGCAGTGCAGCACAATGCACCTTGCTCAGGGCTAGAGGCAAAAATCAAAACCTACTTCATAGTGACCAAACATGTCCAAGCTCTTCCTTGAATAGTCTCGGGCTCACAGCCTGTAGCTACTGAAAGCTAAACCTTTCAAAATATTTCCCTGAAATAGGATTTTTCTCTTTGTTATCATTGAATAGGCAGATAATACATGGAAGAGAGTGATTCTCTGCAGATATTCTCTGCTAAGTTTGCATCATCTAGTCTGGAAACTAAAGCTGGTTTCTCAGTGATATCTTTACCTTTTGCTCCATGCAGATTTATCCCCTTTCTAGCTCTTCTCCCCTGATCCCCTGCTGTTTTATCCCCTGGGCTATGGGCAGCCCAGATCCAGGGACTGACTTGAGGGTGTAATGATAATGCATTTTGAATGAAAGGAGGAGGCCAAATGTAATCCACCACATCTGCTCTATCTCATTATAAAGGTGAGATTCAAGAGAGGGCAAGCTGTTAATAAACTGGCGGATGAAGTTATTTCACCAATCTGTTAAAGGAAACAGGGGCAGACAGGGACAGGAGCCTATTATTCACACCTTTTTCTAATCTTTCTAATCTAGTCAGTCTATCGAAGCGTGTTTCTGAAAGACACTCACCCCTCTCCCACTCTTGTGAACTCCAGTTTTGCTAATTCTTGGTGAGCATGGCTTCCACAAGCAACGTAAAAGCAACACTGTAGGGGTTGTAGACAGTTCTCCTCACCTGGCAGTCCCCTATGTTGGATGGATGTGTAATTCCTGAGTGGGTAGAAACACCTGACTGTGCAGATGGCAGGGTGGCCAGAGTGCTAGAAGATATTTCAGGAATGGCTCTGGAACAAGTTTCAGGAAATACTGGAAGTGTGTCCCAGTGGATAAGGTACTGAAATGGGGCTTGGGAAACCTGGATTTTATTGCTGCATGTGCTGTGTGACTATGGGCAAGTATTTCACCTCTCTGACCTCCCCACCCCCCATACGTTGTCTGTCTTGTCTATTTGGAATCTAGCTTGTCAGATCTTCAAGGCAGGGACATTTCTCATTGTGTGTATGTACAGCACCTAGCGCAGTGGGGCTCTGACTGTGCTGCAGCCGCTAGGCGCTGTTATACAACCCGTAATAAATGTCTTTGCTCATGTGGTGGGAAAGAGAGTGTGAAGGGTTAAAGAGTCAATGCAGCCTTGAAAAATGAACTTGATCATTTCACAAACGACCTGAACAGTAAAACAATTCTACCTTGTATATGTGTAAAACAATTCAATCTCTTTTTATGCAGACATTTCAAAAGAATTGGAAGCTGACTTGTTTAAAAATGTCCTTTTATCAAGCCATCGAATGTTTATCAAACACACCTAAGCAACCACACAATCGTATTTGTATTGCCCTTGCCTTTTCTTCCAGAAACCCGTTTTTGTCAGTTATTATCTCTCATCACATTATGTCTAAGCTTAAATGGCAAGGTCTCTCCAGCAAGGATCAGGACTTTCATTTCTGCTATGCACAATGCACATTGATTTCACTGAATAAATAAGGACTGTAATAACGCGATTTCACTTTCCAAATGGACCTTTATGTATGAGACGGAACTGAGCTCCTCTGTGTAAAAATGATAATGCTTCTTTCCCTGTGTTTTTACAGCCAACCTAAGTACAGTACCACAAGATGGACATTTTTTGACTAGCTCTACTGTTGATTTCAATGTGCTTTGGCTTAGACTCACAAAGAGTATAGAATCACCCCTGACTAAAATTAAAAGGGGGAAATTTTGCCAATGAGGAGCACATTTGAAAATTCAACCCTTAATTACAATCCTTTTAAGCAGATCAAAAGTGTCTTTAAAACAATGAAACTTAATAACTTTGGGATTCTGTCCTCAAATCTTATTTTCAGAAGTTTAAGGGTCCTGTCTGTTTGGGGGTATCCTACACTCCAATAGGATATGGAGCAATAAGTTTCTGAAGATGAGTATTCAGTGACTCAAATGTTCCTATATCACTCATAATACAGACTTCCTCAAAGAAATTCTTTCCAACTCCTGTGGGACTTACCTGCCCAAATGGCTCAACAATATTTGATTCTTTATTGCTCTGTATACATTGTTGTTCACTTAGGGACTGTCAGTCATAGCTTCTTGACCAGAAAGGAGAATGAGGTTGTTTAGATGTGGAATTACTAGTGCAGATGTTTCAGGCTCATCAATATCATGGTTTGAAAACATTCCCTGCTCTTATCTGCAATGAAAACCAACAGAAGCAATGTGAAGGTTTCCCAGAAAGGCTGTATGGATGACTCCATTTATTAGAGTTATAAGAGCTAGAGAAAAGTGCTAAAACTATCCATCTTCTGTATTTTACTGAGAATGGAGTCAATGATTCAGACTGTCTGGACACTATCTAGAAGACGGAATTGAAATCCTAAGGCAAGCAAAAGAAAAAGTGCCCATATTTTAAGATGCAAGGGGACTCAAAGGCAGAAGTAACAAATGTGTGTGTCTCCAAAATGTTTGGTGTAAAAATCCTTTTGAAATAGTTAGGTGGAAACCTAGCTTTGAAAGAAGAAAAGTTGCTTTATTTGTCTCAAAGAGAGGCAGAGATGCAGAAGATTTATAAAGTTCCTTATTATTGGTAGTTCACTCCCTTATAGAAAGGAATTTGTTTTCTAAAATTAACTGGTGATGAATATGCACATTTCTGTATTCTGTATTTAAGAGATTTGTAAAACTCTCATCTATGATTAACGTATTGATGATAGTGCTTAGAAGACAGCATTGCTGAGTGGATAAAATGCAGGTCTAGGGGTCAAGTGACCTGGTTTCTGTTCCTGGCTCTGCCACTGACCTGCACAGAGATAGGCACAGCCAGATTTTTAAAGATATTTAAGTTCATGAAAAATGGAGAAAGATGCCTAGGACCCTAATTCCCATTGATTTCAACAGGTGAAAATCCCACTTGACACCGATCTGCATCTCTGTGAGCCTAAATACCTCTAAAAATATGCCCTTCATAACCCTGCGCTTCATTTTCCCCTCTGTGAAATGATGATGCTGTTACCCACACACTTCGTAAACTGTATTTAGGTTTGCTAATGAATGGTGCGATACGGGTGCTAAGTATTATTGGAGGACTAGTGGCGGGATGCAGTTTAGCTCAAGTAAGCACTCACAATATGAAAGTTTCTCAAAAATTTATCAGAATCTCTTGAGTCTTCAGAAATTGGGGAAGGATTCTTAGTGTTCTAGCTCTTACACGTGTGGCTTGGTTGGAAATACCACAAGAATGTTTTTCTTGCTGTATTTCAGTTTTATGTCCTAGCTGGACTCCAGAAGTTCAAAGTGATGCAACATAAAACAAGTGCATATGAATTTTTGACAATATGGTTTGTTTTGAGTTTGGGAAAGGAACAAAAGTTTCAAGGGAGGTTCTTATTTCTATTGCATCAGTTCACCCTTCCCTTATTCCTTACTAAGAATTTCTTTAATTCCCTATATAGGAATCTCATGGTTCATATCCCTATCTGACCTAGAAAACGGCAGACTGGAGAGGTTGTTCATTTCCAAATTGGTGTTAAAAATTTCTAACTTGGGAAGGGTTCATGTTTTCCCCCTTTTTATTTTATTTTATTTTATTTTACTTTGGTGGTAGGGATATTATGCTTGAGAGCCTGATCCTTATCTCACAGCAGTTTTACATAGACGTCACCCCAGTGACTTCACAGACACTTTTCTTGATTTCCACATGCAGGAAGAAGAACAGAATTGGGCCATTGTTGTATTTGTGAGGGAAGGGAATTGTGAAAGGTAATAATAAAGAAGGCAGTCTTCATATTAAAGTGGGCTGAGTGGGACACAGGACTCCTAATCCTGTTGCTAGCATTTCATAGATTGTAAAGCCAGAAGGGACCACTAGTCTTACTTCCAAAGGAGAAGAAAATGACCAGGCATGCCAGCCATCTATCTGTTATTCTCTGTTGTTACAGGCTGCTTAGACTGTCTCGTTACAGCTGCCATATGACATTTGGTTTCTTAAATCTCCCTGTCCCTCAAATCTAGGATTACTGGCATGAAGCTCGTATAGCTTGCCCTGATCTGATTTCAATGTCGATCTTCTCCACCCACCTCTACACCACAACCCCTTTAATTCCTTTGATGCTCTCATTTTTATTTTCCATCTTCAATATCTTTATTTTAATTATTCCTGCCACAGGCTCACTAGCTGGATGAACTTTAAAGAAAAATCAACATTAACCAACTTGCCATGCAGGCTCTTCCCCCAGGCTGTCACCACTTTGGCAAATAATAATAATAAAAAGAGAACAGTTTGCACAAGATAAATTAGGATCCTGAATCTAAGAGACTCATTTACTCTCTCCACATCAGGGAGGTTTAGATTGAGACACAACCTCATTAGCATTTTCATACCTCAGAGTGCTACTTTGGGGCTGAGACTGAACATTTTATAATTCAAAGGGGAGGAGAGTGAAGTTACAGATGATGGTGCCATCACATTATATAGAACATTGTATAAAAAAAATTGACGCTAGGCCTCAATGGCAACATAAAAATGTGGTGGTGTTTTTTGTTTTTTTTCTTATTGCATCAGAGTTCTAAGAGGCTGGGGAGAAGCATTTAAATGGTGTTTGAAGAGGTCTGGGGACAGACATTCAAAATTGCTTAGCACTAGAAAATGTCCAACTATACAATTTTTACTGGAAAATTTTTTTATCATTTAAAATTTTTCAGTTTCTTTGATGAAATAACCATTCAGATTCAAACTGAATAGAGCTCAGTTAGTTTTTGTTCTTCATAGTGGGGGGTTCCCCCCCATGTGAAAATAAAGGAAAAATAGGAGATGAAAGTGAGGGAAAAACAAAAAACAAAAAGCTCACGCAATATTATATTGTTATTTCATGGACAATGTGGAAAAGTCCATGAGAAATTTTTAATACAAAATATTTATTTTAAAAATTTTCTCTTTTTTTGTGTGCAATAAAGGATTTCTCTCCTCCCCCAACTGACAGCAAACAACTGGGGCCAAAGACCTCAGGGCTCAACAGCTCCCATTGTCCTCATTTGGAGTGGCTGAATGCTAATCACTTTTTAAAATCTAGCTACATATTGAATGACACTTTTCAAAATCTGCCCCCAGTTGTGAGTGCTGAGCTGTTCTGAGAGTCACTTACTTACCTCCTGGAAAGTTCATTTCAGGGGTGAAATTCACCACCATGCAGAGGCCAGTACAAAGCATATGTGTTTCCTAAGTCCCACACAAGAATAGACACTTTCAATATTGGGTTTATGTCATTTATAGGCCTTGCACTGAGTCTTTGAAGAAGGGCAGTTTTCACTTCTTATGAGTTCAACTCACCAAGTTCTAAAAAGTTAAACGGAAAAGCAAAAAAGAATAATTACACAACAGCTTCTATTTGATCCGTTTCCTTTCATTCCTTTGTTTCTTCCACATTGCAATCAGAGGCATTTTATATTTAGATAGGGACGAAGCCATTCTGAGATACCATTTCTGGAGTGCATTAGACAGACCAGGCTATCTGATTGCCTCTGGGTAGTTTTCGTAGAATCCTATCTACATGCAATAGCACTCTCCTAGACTCAGTCCATACTTGCCACTTATCTTTTCTCTTTTGGGAGCTCTTTATAATTAGGCCTTGTCTACACTATAGAGTTTTGTCGACAAAAGGCAGCTTTTGTCGACAAAACAGTGAATGCGTACACACTGCAATGAGACTTTGGGCTGCAAAAATACCCTGTTTTGGTGACAAAGTAAAACCACCCTGATGAGATACATAAGGCTTTTCGCACAAATTTTTTGTTGACAAAGTGCCAGTGTAGACACCGCACTTGATTTTATCACTTTATTTGGCCTCCAAGAAGTGTCCCACAATGCCCATCCTGACCGCTCTGGTCAGCAGTTTGAACTCCACTGCCCTGCAGCCAGGTAAACAGCCATCTGCCTCTCCCCCTTAGAAGCCTCAGGAATTTTTGAAATTCCATTTCCTGTTGGCTCAGTGTGGAGAGGTCTCATCGCATATTCCCAAGTGTGATGGGTTCAGGGCATAGAAATGTACAAGGCTGGCTGTGTTTCTGTGTGCTGGACATTTCCCTGTGCAGCTAATCAGTATGGCAGAACAGGGCACTTATGCACACCAAGATCTCACGGGAATCCTCCAGAGAGATCTCTAGGAACGTTTCCTGGAGGTACTCAGCAATCCTCTGCTGAAGGTTCCTTGGCAGAGCTACTTTGTTCCTTCCTCCATTGTAGGAAACTTTCCTGCGCCATTCGGCAATCACTTGTTCAGGGTCCAAAGCAGCACATAGGCAAGCAGCATAGGGAGCAGGGTGGAAGCCACAAGTGTGTAGTAGATGTACCCTCGTTTCCCTGCTTACCCTTAGCAGTGAGATATCTGCTACAATGAGCCCTGCCTGTGGAAAAGTGTGGGGAAATTGTAGAATTTTTTCCTTAGTTGGCTGCACCACAACCCTTGGAGAGTGCTCTTTTCCCCATGTAGAGCATGCCCCGCACCTGCCAGCCAACATTCACTATGCTTTGGGTGTTCGCTGAGATGTGTGCTTGCCAAGGGGCAGCAAGAAAGTGATTGTTATGTTACCAGAGATGTATTTTATTGAAATGTTTCAGTGCTGTGCACGAACTTAACAATCATGCTTCTCTGCATTGTTCCTTGTGCTTCAGCAGATGTGGCCTTGAGGGACACCCCACACACACTGGCTGAGCATCAATGCCAGATAAGAAAGCGCCCAAGACGGAGCATAGAAGACATGTTCTGGGAGGTACTGCACTTCTCCAATGCAGAGAAAAGTGAACACAAAGAGTGAAGGAAAGCTGAAAGACAGGACAGAAAAGAAAATCAGGAGTTTGTTAAGGATGCTACTGAGTGGATGATTAAAGTCATGGAGGAGCAAATGCAGATGCCAAAGTCCTTAATAAAGCTGTAGACTGAGCAGATGCCCACCCTTCCCTGCAGCACATTCAGAACCCTTTTCTGTGTCCCTCCCCAAACTCTGTAGTGTAGACAGACAGACAGACATTTAGGGTTTTAATTGAAGCTTCCAGTTTCTTCTCTTTCCTTTGTTTAATTTATACATTTTTAGAATGCAAAGCTGCTAAATTAGGCTATTAATGACCAAACCTCTTTTCTTAACACCTTACAACCGTACAAAAGATTATTAGAAAGTGGTGGATCTCAGTTCAACTCCCAGTGAATGGGTATCCACATCCTTGTTATGTTTCATGACAAACCCACAGAGAGGTTTGAACAGAAAAACAAAAATATTTTTGCTGGAGGGTTCCAGTGTAAAACTACTTTATTTCCTAGAATCCAGAAGAATAACACAAGGATCCAAAACAAAAAGACAGAAAGCAGGCGACTCCCTAAAACACTCCACATTACTCTAGCTGACTCTGATTGCATGCTGTCCTACAGAGCCCTTGGTCTGCAAGGAGGACCAACAACATTCCATCCACAACCACTCTTTATGTGATGACTTGCATTTTCAGCACAGTCCTCTGTACACCGCATTGTAAAAGATGCTTTCACAATGAGCACAAATCATCTCTCTTTGAAGGAGGTCCCAGCAGAGTGTTTGCAGACTGAGATCCTCTCTTATTCCCAGAGGTGTGTCCCTTCATAACAAGGCACAGGAATACTGATGAGTTGGTTTGAGGAAGATATCAGTGCCACAATACATGCTGAGTTAAATGTGTGGATAAAGGACTTAATTTTCCAGACTCAAGATGGGTGAGGTAATATCTTTTATTGTCCCAACTTCCATTGGTGACAGAGACAAGCTTTCATGTTTATACAGAACTCTTCTTCAGAACTGTCATTCTGACCTTTTTTATCAGCTCTAAATGAAATTGAAGAGAGAGAAAAAGAACCTATATATTTAGGCACCAAAACAACTAGACCTCAACTGAATCCCAACCTCAACACAAGACAGGGACAATGATGATAGTGATGGACCAAAGCCATTGTCAGCAAAACTAGTGATGTCATTATTATAGAAGCAGGACTGTAAACATGAGACAGGCACCAGTTCTGTATATCTCCTGGAAGCCCATAAGCTTCTTGGGTAATGCAAACAATCCTATTCAAATTTCTTATGAAATGGACAAGACCACTGAAAAATTAAGATAAATGCACATTATCATCGTTTAAGCCTTCCATCGATAAACACTTTGCCAAGTGCATTGTGGGAGACATTCTGAGTGTGCATGCCAAGTGTGCTGCTGTCTGTGGTCCTGAAAGGCTAGCTTGCACATCTTACCATGGAGAGACATTAATGAAAGTAATTGAAGATGTTATGAGGAAAACGTGTTTGTTATCAGAGGTTGCCTTATAGCTTTATTACTCAGAGTTACACTTCATTAATATCCATTTTTCATGCTCTGCTTTGCCATTCATTAGTTCCATGACCTTGTGTCACTGGAAGAAATATCACAGATAGAAGAGAGTAAAGAACATGTATTTATTAAAACCATGTCTTTCTGACTACAGCAGTTTGTCAGTTTCCATTACAAACCCCTGTTTTCAATGGTTTTTTAAACTCAGCCATAAAAGAAAAGCGAAAAAAGGTCCCTAAGCCTGACACCTGGCAGCCAAGCTCTCACTGTAGGTTGGATAAATAATTATGAATAATTAGTTCCCTCATTTGTAATTTAGGCCCATAAAATGAAATTATTTGAAGACTGAGCTGATTGAAAAACAGGGAAATGATTCTGCAATTTTTTTGAGATGTTGAAGTTGTTTTTGTTTTGTGTAGGATGACACTCATTTCCCCTTTTTCATGAAAATATTCACTACATTTTTACTTATTATTTGTCCTGAAATTTTTATTAGAATCATGATCAACATTTTTCTTTTACAGTTAACTTTATGTTCTCACTAGAAACAGGCTTTTAGGTAAATGAAACGGGGTCAATAATGATTTTAAATATTATAGTAAAATTGATAAAATTGCTGATTAAAATATTGATAAAAATGGAAAATATTGATTATGTTGATAGTTTTTCATAACAGTATTGTTTTAGGGGAAAAGACATTTTTCAAGTTACAATCTTTTCCTACAAAAAAATTGTGAATAGCTCTATTTATAAACTTCTCCAGGGATGCAGTTCAAAATGACTAAATAGGAAATGTATCAGATGATTAGGCCATGGATCAATTTAATCATAATCAGATCTGACATTTCTTATAAATGGCATTTTAAAATATTTCCGGGAAATGGTGTAGAAACTGAACTTGAGAAACTATCTGTTGCACACATGTAATTTCTCCTGTCAATTCAACTGAGGAAGAAAGATTTCATAAGAAAATGAGACAATTAAATGCCAAAATACTCATCATGTAAATAACATAGGATTTGCCAGAACAGATCAGAATCTTCATACATAAAATTTGACAGTGGGCAATATCTGATGCTTCAGGAGGAGATAATGTTAAGGATTTGCCAAAACTGAGAAAAAGTCTAGTTTAGGTCATTAGTGAAATGATTATTTGGAAGGCTTGTGTTAATTTCTGGAATACGGGCAGTTGATTAGGTAATGATCTTAATTTCCACATTGAGTTTTGTCACTCTAATTTGTCTAACATGCCTAGGGCAGAATATTGGCACCATAAAATCAAATAAATAAATAAATAGCTGGGAATTCCAAGCTAATGATGACATTTTGGCATAGATTTTCATTTATGATAAGGCTTCTTTATACCATGCTGGAGTATAAACTGGCCATAAATGCAATTTAATCCCATTTTAAGCCCCTTCACTGTACCAGAGTGATGTAAAGTGGCCTTATTATGAATGAGAATCAGACCCATTATCTTTAATACTCACATTTTGTGCTCAGTTAAAATTATTTAATTGTATTAATTTATTTTCACATCATAATTTCACACTATATATATTATTACAATTCTGCTTTCATTTATTTGTGGTGTGAATTTTAGTGACTAGTTAAAATGGTGAACTGATAATTCTATCTAGACGCCTGTCCCATGCCACCATGGTATTTTGAGAACCTTACAAATGTGAATGGCACACAATGCTGCTGTGAGGCGGATGTGCTATTATCCCCCTTTTACAGATAAGGAACTAAGGCACAGAAAGGCTAAGGCTACACTACACAGTTTTTAGCAACAGGGATTTGCCGCTACAGCCATGCCACTAAAAGCCGCTGAACGACAAAAGTTTTGCCGACAAAGTGCCAGTGTAGACATACCCTAAGTGACTTACTCTGGATCATAAAGGAAGCATTTGGCAGAGCCAGAAATTCAACCTAACAGCCTGAGTCCTAGTCGTAACAATTAACCACAAAGCCCTAACTTCTAAAGTCCTCCAATTATGCACAGTTTAGCTTCAACACAGATAACAGCAATGAAACTCTCCATCTTGACCCCCATGCTTTCCTCCCCAATACAAACACACACATTTTTCTTCTTGATGTCAACGGAAGCTGGATTACACGAGCTTGTTCCTGTTAAACAGAGAAAACTGTACCTTAACTCTGCACTCTAGTATCAACTATATATTTGCATCAAGTTCTCACTCAGCTGGAAGTGTTACTTAGGAATGGACATTAATCAGTTGCTGTTTTATTTTAACGAGCTAATTTGGGATTAATGCACATGATGCAGACAGAGCTTTTTGATTTGTAGTTTTTATTGTGCCTTCCTTTCAACCTGGAATTTCAGCATGACTCCAGTCCTCTTAATAAACTATATTAATAGTAATTGTTAAGTTATAGAAAAGTACCTCTGTGCTTTCACTCTAATCTAGTCAGGGGTGGCTCTAGGCACCAGCAAAGCAAGCACATGCTTGGGGCAGCTCATTTGCAGGGGCGGCAGGGATCGGGCATGGGAGCTGAGAACCAACAGGGGGCTCTGGAAGCTGTAGTTCCTTGGTTAGCTCCCTGCCTACAGAGCCAGCCCTCAAGCAGGGAAAGAACTACATTTCCCAGCATTCTCTTGGCTGCTACCAACAGGAAAGGGAGGGGGAGGGAGTGAGGTAGCTGAGACCTGATGCTGCAGCCTGCTGTGAGTGGAGAGTTGCACTGTGAAGGGTAAGGATACCATAGTTTAACATTCAAACAATAGGACACTCCAGGGGAGGGAGGGTAGCCCCACCCTGCCACCATCCATTCCCTCCAACTGCCCCCCACAGAAACCCCAACCCATCCGACCTCCCCAGCTCTCTGTCCCCTGATCACCCCCTCCCGGCACCTCTGCCCCTAACTGCCCGCCAGGACCCCACCCCCATCTAAGCCTCCCTTCTCTTTTTCCCCAAGTGCCCCCTCCTGAGCCCCCCCCAACCTCCCCCCTACCTGTCCCCTGACAAACCTCTGGGACTCCTATGCCTATCCAACCTCTGCTTGTTCCTTGACTGCCCCCTCGAACCCCTGACCCATCCAACCACCCCGCTCCCTGTCCCTTGACTACCCCCCTGGACCTCCCTACCCCTTTTCCAACCCCCCAGCCCCCCTTACCATGCCACTCAAACCAGCGTGTCTGGCTCCATGCAGCACCAGACACGCTGCTGCATACATGCTGCCGTGATCCCCTGCGGAGCCACAGCCCCCACCCCCTAGCACCTGCCTTCCAGATTTGAACACCTCAAAATTCAGGAGTGCTCAAGCTCAATTTGGGCAGCTGGTACTTCATTTCTCTCAAATCAAATATACTGATCCACTGTAACTTACTGTAGAAAAAGGAGGATAAAATTGAGCAAGAAATGCTTCGCAGTTGTTATTAGGACTGGAATTGCTATTTTCAATAGGCATTGCCTTTTGTTTGTTTAAAAGGAAGACAGTGATATTGCATTGGCAAATTCCCCATAGAAAGAAAGAGTGGAACAAAAAAATAATAAAGGCACCTCACCTTTTCCTCATTCATGGAGGACAGTCTTATAATATGCATACAGATATCCTCCAATCACACAAGCTGAAAATTGTTCCACTTTACCACAGTTCTGTAACCATATGGGAACCAATCCTGTCTGTTCTGTGCACATCCAAAATTCCTGCTGAATGACCTGCCCTGGGAGTGAGTTACCAGTGATCCAGGGCTGCGGCGAAAGGAGGGTGCAGGTGAGGGGAAAGGGGGGAGCCCAGAGCTGGGGCAGCAGGAGATGTGGGGGGGCAATGGTGAGGGGAAAGGGGAGACCCCAGAGCTGGGGCAGCAGGGGGTGTGTGTGCGGGGGAGAGCCCAGGGCTGGGGCAGCAGGGTGGTGCGGTGAGGAGCCCAGGGCTGGGGCAGCAGGGGGGCAGCCAAAATATTTTTTGTTTGGGGCGGCAAAAAAACTGGAGCCGGCCCTGAATCTAGTAGAGCATTGGTATAAGCTTCTCTTTAAATTCTAAAAGGTTATGGCCAAGTTTTTCGAAAGTGACTTTGTGTACTTGACTACAGTGATCATTGCCTTTGTCACTTCTAGACTAGATTATTGCAATACACTCAGCATGGGGCTATCCTTCGGATCAATCCACACACTCAGTTTAGTGCAAGATGAAGCAGTTGACACATTAAGTGGTGGCACTAGGTAGCAGCACATGTCCCCAGTGCTCCCGGGATATGCACTGGATATCTATTGGCTTACAGACTGAATTGAAGGTTTTAAATAGGTTGGCGCTTGCTACTGGAGAGGCCACTTTTCTCCTCATAACATGTTGACACAGTTGAAACAGCAGAAGCTGGGTCCCCGCATTTAAGAGAGAGGGGACTGACAGTATAGTGGTCTTCTCTGAGACAAGCTCCCCACTGCTCCAAAACAACCCAGAGCATAATGCAAGATGCATGTATTTAGGCTAGGCAGGCTGCTGTGGAGGTGAGCTTTTCAGAGAGATCAGATCTGTGGGGAAGTGAGGGAGGTGAGTTTAGCATTCTGTGGGAGTTTTATTTTCCTAGTGCAATTGGGAAGAGCCCCAATTAAGTAGGGCTGAAGTCACTGGAAGTTCAGTTTGTGTAGGATTATGGCTGGTTGGAAACTTTTTCTCAATGGAAAACAGGGTTTTGAGTAAATGATTTGTTTTTTGCTGGAAAGCATCTGTTTTGCTTGGAGTTTTTTAGTTTTCAGAAGTTTTTGGCTAATGTTTTGGGGGTTTGGCTCAAAATTTTTCAAATGTTCAGATTTGGTTTAGAAAGAGAGACAAAAATAAAGTGGAAATTAATTTTCTGATTTAGGGATTTTGAGAAAAAGTCAAAATTTTCTGCTGAAAATTTCAATGGAAACACAATTTCTGTTGTTATTGTTTAAACGTTCAGCATGGGGGTGGAATTCTTGCCTCCTCAAGTAGGGTCCAATATACTGTCTACTAGCCTCCCTTGCAGTTTCAGTCATATTGGTAAAGGCAGAGGGAAAATATTTGTTCACACTGTCCTTCACCTGAAGCAACCTACACAGTTCAAGCCTTCAAGTTCTTAGCTGAAGTCACAATAACACTAAATAATGGTGACTTTGGGTGCTTCACCTGAGGAACTCAAAATGCTTCTGAAACATCATTAATTCTCAGAACAGACTTGCGGAAACTTGTGCACACTGAAGATAAGTGTCCAAGTCAAGATCACAGAGTGAGTCTGTGGAAGAGCTAGGACTCAAGCATCCTTATTCCTAGCCCCTAATCACTAGATAAACTTCCTCTTCAGCACAATGCCAGCCTCAGCTTGCACTGACCGTAGGCTGAGGATGTCTGAGATGGAAATGAAGGAATTTCTCAACTCAGTTTTTCTTTTTTTTTAATATAATGGAACATTTTGTTCCCAGTGTACACCAGGATCTGACGAATAAAAGAAGAGCTATTTATATGCAACTTCTTTCTGATTGTACCTGTCCTTTCCTTGCTTCTTGTATGATTACCACTGTTTATCCTTTGTATAGCTAAGGCCATAATTGATTAAGCACTATGTTTTATTTGCAACAGAGCCTGCCAAGATGGTAGCAAGATGTGTATAATATATCATATTTTAATGGCATCTCTTGCAAGCATACAGAAGCAGAAGAAAAATAGCATATAAACAACTACTCAGAGAGAGTTTGAATGATCCAGTAATTCTGATTTATACTTTGCATTTCATGGAACTGTATTAGCAGTTAAGTCTATGGTTAAATGATTCGCAGCACAAAATGAGTTAGAAATACAAAAGGTTTACAATATAAAATTTAATGTTAGGGACCTCTAGTCAAGTTCTAGTCTCCATGTAAATTATAGCCTTGGCTGTCACTTTTAACTAACAATTCTAACCAATACGATGTAGTGGGATAATTTGTCCACTATTTCTATATGAGACAATAAACTGCAGTATAATTCTCATCTGTTTTTCAAAGGCAACAAAAAGTCATTTCTCAGACATAAAGTAATGGTGTGACCTCAAGCTCACTTCAGAATAAATCTGACTGCTGGCTAATCGTTATGCATAACACCAACTTCAGGCACAACACTGTGGGATTTCTATAAATACCAAGAGCAGAAGGTGGTAAATAGTGAAAATGCCCTAGCTACCAATGGGATTCCATAGTTAAAATGGCTTGAAAATAACAAATAGATTTTATCCCTTCCTAGAGCAACTATTTCTGCCATTACTAAGCTTTTATATCGATGCACATACACACATTAATAGCTTATTAATGGCAAAAATATATATTGCATGTGTTTTCCTCCAGTGCCCTTAGCTCCCAGGAGAGTCTGGGTGCTTTAAAGGAAAAAGATACTCTAATACTCTGGACAATGGGCCAGATCCACAGCTGATGTCAATCAGCAGAGTACCACTGAATGACTAGAACCATGCTGATTTGCACCAGTTGAGGACCTGGCCCACAGCGTCCACTTACTCATTCACACTCTGTTGCAAACACACAATCCTTTGATCATGTGATAGCTGCCTTTTTGGCTGACAACACAACTGGGCTAGGAACTTCCAAAGCTAAAAGACTGCCCCCTACAGGTTGAGCTAATGAGCTAGGCTTGGTACTTATGAGCTGTAACAGCCTCCTCTGCTCTGCTCTGCGAATTGGGCACAGAAAGGGAAACATATACACTGACCAGCGGGTTACAATCACACACCACACACAGGCTCTGTCACACTGCCATCGGAAGTGTGACTGCAGCGCATGTAGACATATCAGAGCTAGCTGTGATCTAGCTAGCTTCAATAACAATAGCTGTGAAGCTGTGGAAGCATGGACTATACAACCCTGCCCAGGACTCGAGCAGCTAAGCCGTGCTGTTGCGGCTTCTCTGCTGTTGTCATTTGAGCTAGCTACATTAAAACTAGTTTAGTTATGTCTACACAGGCTGCAGTCACACCTCTGATTGCAGTGTAGGTATATCCACAGAGCTCTTTGTTCACTCACTCATACATACACTCATGTCCTTTGGCATGCACATACTCATATAAATAGTTGCCTTCACTCACTCCCACATTTATTACATTGCTTTTTATAAATCTTCTTCATGGTGGACAGAAGCTGAACAGATTCATTGCAGAAAGATTATTTGGAGAATAAGCTGAATGCAGTCAAGCTCCCCTGTGGAAGGAATATCCTGGGCCTATCTGCCAAAATACTCAGCCATTTAAGGAAATGCTGGCAAATTTTACTCTAATTTCTCTGCTCATTAAGCCTTCACTTCTGAGGTGTGAAAATGGCTTCAGGCTGGTAATAAACTGCTGGAGAAGTGATGATTATTTCTTTAAAAGATACTTTTCCCAGAAGGGATGGAGTGGTACAAAGCACAATTGCTCTAAGATCAACTCCATTGTAGGACAATGATTGTTTGAATGTTTCAGTTATTGTAAGAATGAGGGCTGGTGGGTGGGGGTCTATTTAGCTACTGTAAGAAAGACACAACATAAATGACTCGGAACTGCTCAATAATCAGAGTACGTTTTTTGTTCATTTTTCTAGGAGAAAATATACTGTTGGTAGAGCCAAATAGTCCAATACGAAGGAAAATGAGAGGCCAAAGAAGATGGAAGTGGGAGAATTGCTAGTGGGTTTGGTGATAGTAAAGAGGCAACCTACTGTAAGTCTGAAGTCTGAATAATATATATGCAGAACCAGAAAAAGACATCCATCTATCTCTGGCTCAGCCATTCTCATCCCATTTGCAGGATGAAAGCCTCTTCAGTTCTACTCCCAACAATGTCATAGATTCCTAGAGTTTGAAGACTAGTCTGCCATCCCACATAACACAGGTCCCAGAACTTCACTAAGCTATAAGAATCAATCATCCTAATGCACAAAAATGTCTGGGGCAAAAGTGTCATTATTGCAGATAAAATAAATGTATGGAAAAGATATTGGTCATATCCTCTGCATTTGCATTTTCAAAATGTTGTGGGAGGAAAAAACATAAACTGAACCTGATAACTTCTTCGTATGACCCTTTTGTGAAGTTAATTTCATGCTGGTGAAAGAAACCAGTTTGACGGCTTGGGACACTGAAGTCCAATGGATCATATTCTGATCTGTTACACTGGCAAATTGGGTGAAGTTCCTCTGGATTTACGCTGGTGTAAATAAATTCAGAATGAGAATCAATATATCCACACAGCAGGTACAAAATTGAAAGTGGAAATGCAAGTTCCTCACATGCTGTCTCTATCAATATGTCTGAGAGCTGTTCTGTTGTGATGGTAGAATTCAGCCTTTATTAGTCCATTCATTCCTTGGCTGCTGGTGAAAATGCCACCTATGGTTTCAGTCAGTGCCAGCCACAATGTTGGTCTCTACATACACATGCATGACTCCTGCTGATGGCAGAATTATGTGTGTGCGCAAGAACTGAGGCATATAATTGCTTAGGACAAGGGACTAATGGAGTCTTTTTACCTCTGAAGCCCAAGTTCATACCCCAAAATACAACAGAAAATGATTTTTTTAACTCAACAATTATTATAATCTTATATACAATCACTTGCATCCCAAAGGATCCCCAGGAACAATGCAAAGTTAACAATACATACAGGATTCATTTTCACCACCAGTGAAACATAGCCATCTTCGGGGTAGAACACAGGATCTACTGAACAGTGCACAGCAATACTATTCAATGGTTGTGGGCAGGAAATGGATATGAAGTTCGTCTCAAATTAAAAGGGTAGAGGTATTTGGGTAGAAATAATCTCATTGCCCAAGTTAGAATTAAGCCGCGATGCAAGGACATAAACTTCAATGCAACAGGAAACAGATGTGCCTGCATTAGTCACTGCAGGGCTTTAGCTAATGAGCAACAACTTCACTGGAGTGCTACTTCTCTCTAGCCCAGGAGTCCCTAGTCAAGTATTAATTGGCACAGAAGCTCATAATGGTTCTAAAGGAAATAGCACAGCATAAAATGTCAAATACCTACAGAACAGAAGTCTCCAAGGACACATTGACACAGTCGGCCATAAGTTCTCAAATGGAGCCATTAAGGTCTATTGGGTCCGTGATCACTCGATAATGTTGTTGTTGTCTCTGTCACCTTTATATCCACTGAGATTTTAATGGTGCCTCATGGGCATTTATGATTTCATTGGAAGGACTGTATTGATCCTAAACACCTGTCCAATTAAGCAAAACGAAGTATGCCAAATCCATCTATGGGAATCAATGGAGCTGCAGCGTGGACTCATTTCACTCAGTTTGTTCTACACAAGTGGCCAGCAGTGGGAGTTGTAAGTGTTCAGCAGTCTAGAAGTTAAGTGGGAGGGATCTATGTTCAACTCAGGCCAAGAGTCTGGATCAGCTAAACCTCCCTGCTGTCACCACCACCAAAGTTTGGAAATTAACGAAACCTCACACCCATATTGCCTACTGCTGGAGCTGGGAAAATGTCGTAGCCAACTTTTTTTCTCCGCTAAAAAATGCGGGTTCATGTCAACCGAAACCTTTCACAAATTTAAGTCAAAGTTACAGAATTGTTTACATCAAAAAATCATTTGGACTGAAAATTCTCCACCAGTTCTACAAAAGAGGCATGGGGCATTTCTAAAAACACTTTGCTTGTGGCATCTACACCTGGCTAGCCTGCCATACACTAAGTGTCCGTGTGGACCCTGCTGCTGTGTACAAACAGCTTCCTAGTGTGCTTTGATCTACCCTACATTGAAATGGGAGTAGATCAAAGCACACTAGGGAACTTTTAGTGTGCAGCAACAGAGTCCACATGACCACTTAGTGCTCAGCAGGCTGGCGCATGCGTGGGGTAGATGTACACACCCCAGCTGACACTAAATGTTCATGTAGACAAGCCCTCACTCTGAGAATACTTTGCACAGCAGGTAGTGGACTAGCCTGAGAACAATGGCATATCATTTGGACTGACATATCATATGGATTTCAAAGCCTAGGCACATCTGCATTTTATTAGGGAGGAGTTCTCTTGACTGTGGATTTCCTGACTTATGTCTCTCTTTCTCTGGCTGGGAATTTACCATCCATTTTCTTTTTTGTGTGCACTGCGTTACTCACTGCATTTCATATTGGACTCAGCAACAGCAACTTTTCCAGCACAAGAAGTCCCCACAAAAACTAACAATAGGAATTGCCCTCCGAAAATTCAGATCCACCTCCAGCCTTGTACGTGCATGGCTGTGTCTGAGACCAATGTAGGTTCAAGTAAGGATTTGATTGAGAGAGGAGAATCAAAACGAAAACAGATTGTAATTCAAAACCAAGTAGTTGTTTATTAATGGAGAATGAGTTGCAACTTGGGCTGGGGAGGAGCACTTTTGCCAACTAACAATACTATCAGAACAAGAATATACACACCACTTGAAACAGTCTATTTACATCCAACAACAAGAAACCAAGCAGTCTATAATTAACTGCTTACTAAAATCCAGAACAGATACACAAAACTAAGTAAATTGTGCGCACATTAACCAAATATTGTAAAATACAACAATTAACCACAATAGCAATCAATACAACAGTTCAACTCTCATATACTATATACACAGCTTGGTATCAAGTGAGGGAGGGAAAAAGGAAAGAGGCTAAACAAAACAGAGTATTTACAGCACACTCCAGGCGCAGCTGACCAGCAATATAGACACCAAGGGCATGATGAATTGGCGGGAAAATAATCCAAAAAAGAAAGCGAATCGACACGACCCGAGCCAGCTAAATCCAGAAGAGACTCTGGCTGAAAGGGTGATCAGGCCTTTCAGCTAACCCGTGGATACTCCTGCAGATTTTGGCATGAGACGTAGTTTTATTCGAAGGCTCTCTTACTCGTGTCAAAGCAGCAAAGAATCCTGTGGCACCTTATAGACTAACAGACATTTTGGAGCATGAGCTTTTGTGGGTGAATACCCACTTCATCAGATGCATGTAGTGGAAATTTCCAGGGGCAGGTATATATATGCAAGCAAGCTAGAGATAATGAGGTTAGTTCAATCAGGGAGG
>NC_133772.1:12078945-12113011 GCF_003597395.2 Chelonoidis abingdonii
TGTGGCTGATCTGGTTAGGTCCTGTGATGGTGTCGCTGATGTAGATATGTGGGCAGAGTTGGCATCGAGGTTTGTTGCATGGATTGGTTCCTGAGCTAGAGTTACTATGGTGCGGTGTGCAGTTACCGGTAAGAATATGTTTCAGGTTGGCAGGTTGTCTGTGGGCGTCTGATTGGTCCCTAGCTCCTTCGCCTTCCCGGTTCCGAGCTGGTGCCCTTCACGTAAACAGCATCTGCACACGGCACACTAGCCCTATGCACACGGCATGCTGGTATTTTGCACACGGCACTAGCCTGACCCTTAGGTGACCAGGGAAAAGAGTGGGAAAATGCACAGGGCACTATAATGTAGCACACCGCACTACAGTGTTGCACACGGTACCAATGTGACCTTTTGACCGACAATTGGCCAAACAGATGCATGTTAGAGCATAGGCTTTAGGGCTGCGACAGGCTGTGAAGCCTCCGTTTAACACATTAACCAGTCTCCATAAGCTTCACAAAGGAATGGCTCTGAAAACCACTGCCAAAAAATACATCATTTTACAGCTCAGAGAATGACTTCCAAGTGACAGGGGGAAGCTGTCTGGGCCCCAGCCTTCTGGAACTTGGCAGCTCTGTATCAGGCACTCAGACACTCTAATTTCCTCTGCCTGATGGTCACTATCACTAAAAGTGTGTTTACAGTGACAGTGATACTCCCGAATGCTCCAATACACAGAACTCCCTTTCCACAGCAGCTTCTACGTGGCCAAAGAACACCACCTTCTTCCCAATGAATCCTGGCCTTTGTAAATCCTTATGTCCCAGTGATGCTTACATGACCCAGAGTAGTTCTTTGCAAATAAACATTTACAAGCATTCAGTCCTGCTTCTGGGTTGTCACAGGTGTAAATCTGGAATGACTTCACTTGAATTGGTGTAAAACCAGTGTGAGAAAAGAATTAAGCCCCCATCACGCTTATCCAGAACCCTTGGGCCTGTGACATTGGGCTGGAAATTTTGTTTCTTGTGGCATCTTGGTGCTTGTATTTCTGGCACAAGCCAGACATGAGCAATGCAGAGATGGCAAGGGCTGCCTCTGGGGAAGGCTGAGGGGATGAGTAGTGGTTGAAAAAGTTAAGTGTATCTTTCAAATATGGCATGAGATTGGTGTCAACTCAAAAAGAAAGCAGGAGTGGGAGGGGACAAGAAGTGGGTCATAGCCCATGAAAGCTTATGCTCTAATCAATTTGTTAGTCTTTAAGGTGCCACAAGACTCCCCTTTGTATAGTTCTAGTTTCCTTTTTGAAAGCAGTGACAGCCCCACCTTTGGAGAAGTTCAGATCTGAACCCAAGTCAAAAATCCCTGCCTGGCCCTTCTCTCTACAATGGACTGAACCAAAACCATGGAGCCAAACATCTAGGCCAGGCTTTAGGAATGTTTGGGATCCACATCTAGATCCCAGCTCTACTGTTTGGGGCCATCCCTACTGAAAAGTGAACTAGTTTAAAATGACAGTGGGCTTGCCAGAGCAGGTAGAGCGCAGGCACTGACAATGCAAGATCCTGCCTCCTTACCCTTCTCCAGTGCTATTGCTGAACTTTTTTACCAGATGATGAAACGGGAAGTTGTTTCCTTGTCTGTTTGATTCTTGTTGCATCTGTCACTCAGGGGTCTAGCTGTCATGGTGCCTTTTAGGTAGACAATTGTCCACTAAGAACTTGACTGAGCCCCCAAAATCATTTCACATAAGTTGTAGAATAACTATGAGCTGATACTTTATCCAGGAGCACACCTGGCCTTTAATCTGTTGTCTCTGACCCTTGATCTTTGTCTCTTTTGGGCTAGATTCAAATCATTTGAAGAAGAAACATCCTGTATCCCATTGTCAATCCCTGAGACATTTTCTCCCTATCTCATAAGATAATTCGAGTCCCAGCAGTTTGCACTGATTCCCTCATTGTGTGTACATGCGTCTTCTCTGAAAGTCTGATTTGAGGCAGGATTTCCAGACCATAAATAAATCCAAGTTAATGCTTCCCTTGATCAGTTCTGCACCATTCTGTCTGTGAAAAGGAAAAAAAAATCAGAAATAAAGAATGAAAACATTATAATATAACATAAGACTCCCTAAAGCCTGTTAGTTGATGCAGGTTTCCAAGTGATAGTACCAACAATGGGCCAAATCCTCAGCTGATGTAAATTGGTGTAGCTCCATTTAATTCAGTGGAGCCTGTCTTCAGCTGTTGTAAATTAACATAGCACTTACAGACTTGAATGGATTCAATCTTAAAATGTTGTAAATCGGTGTAACTCTACTGACTTAGTCAATGGAATCACACTAATTTAGTCAATGGAATAACTGCTGAGGATCTAGTCCTCTTGTCTTGTAAATCTTGTATCTACTAATCTTTATGTTTTTATTAGTGATTGCAGATATTTGAAATGCATACCAAAGTTCACTTACTGAATAGGGGAACTGCAAGGAATGCCAGATACTGCCCTCGCTCCCCGCCTTCCCCCCCAAAAAACAAAAACTTAGTCACCAAGATACCCAAGTTTAATATACAGATGGTAAAGTAATATCTAACATTAAAGGTACTTATTTCTTAGCCTTTCTGATTAATATTACCATGAGCGCATATGGGTTAGAAGAGACAAACTCTAATGACCTGCTGATCCTTGTTTTGTATGGTCCCACAGAAATTTCAGACATGCCCATTTTGTACAGTCAACACATGTCTGGGTTACAAAAAAACAGCCAGAAGCGGCAAATGACTCAGATGGAACTTGGGTTTGCATGCATCGCAGTACAGATGGCATCCCTGCAAACACCCTGGCTAGATGGCAGTTTTCCACTAAAATTAGTGAGTGGATAGTTAGCAAGACAACAGAATTCAAACAAGCCTAAAACATGAAGTACATTACATTGGGGCACCACTACATGATTAACTATTCGGTGTTACAACAGATGAATAGGAACACATTGCAAAAAAGTTCATCTCCTGTAGGGCATCTGGGCCAAATTCTGCTTTCAGTGTAACTAATATTTGATCCCAGGGGATGTAGAAATGTTCATATCAACAGTATTATCATTTTGCTTCCATGTATAAGTGTTCATTTACGGAGAGGAACAAAAACACAGAGCCATAGTCTGATCACACAGTAGTTTTACACAAGCATAACTCTATTTACTTCAGCTGAGTTACTCTTAATATACGCTGAAAAGCTAAGAAAAGAAAGAATCAAGGCCACAGACTTTGTCTTTGGAAGCCTGACATGTAAAAGCCAGCCTCAGAGGGCGTAAATTGGCATAACTCCGTTGATTTTAATGGAGCTACACTGAGTAACACTAACTGAACATCTGGCCCTAAAACTTCTTACTGGCACAGCATTTATTCCCCTGTAGTAGTCCCACTTGGTGGAATTACTCGGGGTAGATTGTACCAAGCTGTCAATGTTCATAGACACAGGCCCTTGGTCTGGTGTTAACAGAGCCTGGCATTAGACTGCATTGTCTCTAAGCCTTCTGGGAGATTCTGGAAAACTTTCAGCTGGAAATAAGGTAGGCCGAGAAATGGAAATAGACTCAGTATCTGGAAATAATGAAGGTAGGCCCCGGAGAGTTTTGGTTTCCCTTCCACACTGCATTTTCATGCAGAATATTCTGCACAAGAAATGGGAAAAATGCAACACACACTGTGAGCCTATTTTAAACTATCCCCTCAGGGCAAAATGAAAAAAAGAAAAAAGATGTGTGTGGAGAGAAGGTGTCCTGATGTTGCTGTTTTAAGAGAAGGCTAAACACAGCAAAGATTAGGCATAGCTACACCTGAAAAATTAATTGTTCAAGTACCAGGTCATTCTAGAGTAATGCACCGTGAAATTATGTTATTCTCTAGAAGAATTTCCATAAAGCTTAACATTCCATGACACATTCTTTTTCTAGTGAAGTTAGTTAAAAAATAGTACATAAAAGTCCTCCGCGTTCAAAGCGAGTGTAAACCTGGCTTGAAACAAGGCATTTAGATTGTACTGCAGAGGGGAGGAAAACTGAACTGGGTATATTGTGGCACAAGGCAGACCCCATTACTTAAGCAGAATCCATAAAACACTGCCCGACTGATGTCAGTGAACAGGAGTGCTGAAGGAACCATTAGTCTTGGTGCATTTTTACTGTTATTCACACTAGGATAATGAGATTATTGGAATTTTTTTTTCTAATGAGAATGAGACAGAATACCTTGGTCTCTAAATGATTTAGTCACAGAGGAAAGCCATTAGTCTCTACTTGATTGCTGTCAAATGGTGGAAAATTGGAATATTATACTGATATTTCTCATGATGGGCCATATTTTTCCTGCTTGTTCAGTGTCAAATGAGATGGGAGAAATATTTGTCTGAAACGCACATGTCTTTGCAAGCTTTTCAGTAGAGAAAACAGATATGCATCTAGGGTTTGTGGATGGAGACTAGCTTGGGAGATAATTGGAAAGCTGCCAGGCTTCTGCCATTTTCATACAAGTAGAGGAAAAGTGGGGAAATCAGCTCTTCTAGAATATTTACTTGATGTCTGAACATCAAAATTTTTGACTAATTAGACTCTACTTGAATTCATAGTTTTGAGGAGGAAAATATGTTTTTGCATAATATTACACAGAGAAAGGATCTGTTAATTTGCACATCTTTTATGTTTGACAGCTGCAGCCTCCAGGAGACTGGGACATTGTTTGAATCTCATTTGAACTGGTGATTTTCTTTTTTAATTGTTTTGCCCTAATGTTGCATGAAGTTAAACCTTGTAACTCCCTGTGAGAAAATTGGCCAGATTCTCTCTGACACCTTTATACCACTCTCACAGTACAAAGGGGGTATAAGGCAAGGGTGAATTACATTTTACACCCATGTTAAGGTCTCCTTATGCTGCCAGCATGGTGTAAAGGGGCTTTAGTGTAAATGAGCATCACATACTGCTGAGCAAAATTTTTAATTCAAAACTTTTTCACCAAAAAGTGCTGATTTGGGTTGACCAAAACAATTCACAAATTCAGGTCAAAATCATGAAAATGTTTCAGTTAATTTTTTTAATTAAATATTTTGTTTTGATATTTTTTGAATGAAATGTCCCAAATTTTTTGATTTGAAGTTCCTTTTTGTTTCAGATTTTACTGCAATCTTATAGGCATATAATGATTTAAAAACTCCCAAACTAAACAAATGTTTTGTTTCAGGTCAAACAAAACATTTTGTTCAACCCCAAATTAATATTTATCAATGTTTTCAGTTTGCTGAATAATTTTAAAAAAATTTCTGGTTCCCAATGAAACCCGGTGTGAGCTGTGTGCCTAAGTTCTTTAGGCTCCTTTGAAAATCTCAGCAATAGCCTTTAATAACATTTGGCACTATACATGCTAAAATGACAGGAATTCAACTTTGCTGCAGAACTAGTCATCTGTAGGGGTCAGGAAGCAGTCTTTCTTTTTTGCATGCAACATGGCACAACAGGCTAGATGCAAGGCATGGGTTGAGGAGAGGGGCTCAAGAGCATCAGATGTTGAACACTTACAGCAAGATACTATATTGTATGTGGCCAAAGTGTGAACCATTACAGCAAATCACATCTCTTACACATCTAGACTCTACTTAGCTACTTCTGTGAGTGAGACTATTCTAAGAGGATGTTCTGGAGACACTAAAGGAGTGACCATTATTGCTGGAAAACCTGGCTTTTTCATCACCAAGAAATACAAGATACAAAATTTTAAAGGGATCGAGTCATCCAAGTTTTCAAAGAGCTGATCAGATAGCAGCAGTAGCTTGCTGGCTTGGATTCAGTTTATTTCTGGACGGGGAGATTATGAAGAGAGAGCTGGCACATGGATTTATTGCAGCAGCTCCAAGTTTTATATATGGGGGGAGGGAGGGATTGTACATTAAGTTAGTCTTTTTCTCTCAAAGCAACTTCATCAAAAAGATTGAAAGGCCTGTGATAATGTTTCAGATATATCCTTACGAGGAATAATGTCAGTTCAGCAAGGGGAAAAAAAAATCAAACTAATCGTGGCAGAAGCAAGAGCAAAGCAAGTGGACAAATGCTTGGTGTGATTTTATGGCTTGTGATGTCTCTGCATTTGTGCTCAGGATTTTTAATTTCCTCTTTCCTTTTAATGCTTTGGCAGAAACAGAAAGCTGATGCAGGAAAGGGACTGCACGAACGTGGTCTAAAAGAGTAACCAAGGAATTATTTTTATTTTAAAAAGGAAAGAAATTTTAGCTTTTTATGCTGGGGGGAAGTGCTAGATTGAGAGCCCTTGCAAAAATTAGCATGTCAGGTGCTCAGATACTATGATATTAGGTACCAATACAAAGGAGATGCTTTGACAGATAGATATTCATCCAAGTTTTATTCACTATCTATGAAAAGCCTTTGATGGGCTGGGGGCCATAAAATACCTTAATTAGAACTAAACTACAGCCTTTCTTCTTCACTGGCCTCAATAAAATTCTCCAAAATTGTTTAATAATATAGGTGATGGTACAATCCCTGCTGGAAAGGAAAAGCTGCCAGCTAAGGGTTTGTGAGTTAGGGAACGAAATCCAAAGTTTGATAAGAAGCTAAAGGAGCCTGGTTGTAGAGGGCATTTAAAAGTCTAGGGACTCAGGGATGATTTCAGATCCTCACCAATAACTCCGGTTTGAGAGTAGGGTTCTGGGAAACTGATGACTCAAGGTGCACCCCTCTCTAGGATCATATGGTACTTTCAAGCTAGGAACTAATTATCAGGAACCCAGCTGTTTCTCCAATACCCACAATACCATACAAACTGTAAAATGGAAAGACAGATGGACAAAAGATTCTGTTGCCCATGAGTAAGGAGAACTTGAAGCAGATGATCATTGTAACCCCAGAGAAGGAATAAAAGCTAAAGAAGGAAAGAAAGTACCTGCTTTATTGAACGTTGTTCAAGAATGTTGATTACTCCACGAACAGCATACATTCTATCCATATGATTCTCCCATTTGTATTGCTCGCACCATATAATGTATTGCAGCGTTGTGTGCATTTATTAATAATAAAATTTTGTTTCTCTCATCCTGAAGGATCAGAAAGTGCACTTAAATTAGACAACTTTCACAGGCTATATTAATTAATGCTGTAGGAGATTAAAGCACAGTTCTGCTCTGAAAAAACAGCTGTGGAAAATAGCACCTTCTTACTCAGCAGATTTGCTTCTTGTGTGTGCTCAGAGTCCCATCATCTTAATTTGCTAACAAAAATAAAGGCCTAATCCTGAGAGCTACTCAGCTTCAATAGGAGTTGCAGGTGATTGCTGTCTTTTAGGATTGGGCTCTTATGGTCTGATTTTGAGAAGTCCTTAGCATGGGTAGCATTTTCAAAAGCACCTGAATGACTAATTGGCTTTCAATGGGACTTAAATCACAATAGGAACTTTTGAAAATTTGTCTTCCTTAGCAATAAATGAAGTCAGTGGAAACAGGAGACACTTCAGGATAGCAGACCTTGTGTTTTTAGTACTTTTTACTCCCCCTAGCCCTGCAGATGCAGCACCAACTCTGGGAGTGGGAGATAGACTCTAGTCCCGACATCAAACGGAATTGTGAGCCATGTTCCACATGCGGGGCACACCTGTGCACACCTCCACACAGCACTGAGGCGCCACAGGTGTCACAGAGCATAATTTGACCTCCAAAACCTTTATTTACTGGTGAGGATGCAAGTGAGAGGAAGATTCTAGGTTGAGCTTCAGGGCTAGCTTCATGGGCTGAGTGGCCTACAAATATCTTTGTATTTATAAACTGAGCACATTGTGATGAAAGTCACTGAGATTGACCATAACATAGAGCCTCTCAACAGTACTTGTATTGAATTGCTTTTCAGAGTAGAACTGAATTTCAAATACAAAGCGGAATTCTGGAGATCAATGTGATTAGTAATATAGGAAAGATTGCAGATTAGTCATATTTTCACATCCTTGCCAGTAATCTGAGCCTGATGTCCTTAGTGCTTTATAGCTTTACAGCAGTAACAATTGCAAGAGAGACAAAGAGATGGAGACAAGATTGATTTCTGATGTGACAAAATGTTTTGGAATTTAAGATCCTGCAGCAAGGGCTGTGTAGCTCATGATGCTATACAAGTGGCAGGGTCAGGGAGTAGAGAAAAGTTCTGCAGATTGTATTATTAATGTAGAGAGTTAGGCCTATAACTAAACATTCTATTTCACTTTTCCAGCCCAAGCTTCCCCCAAATTGTCCATAGACTTCAAAATGCTGAGTAGTCACCATATAGAATCTCTAAAGTTGCCAATATGCCTCTATTGCTGCCTGCCTTCCCTCCTGCAAAAGCAGGTTTTATTTAGGAAGCTTATACCCTGTAAGCCACAACCCCAGACCACAACACTCTTGTGTCACAACAACAACAACAAAGCAGAGCTTCTTGCAAAAACAGTTTCCAGCTCAAGAGGACCATATGCCACAACAGCTGAATTTTAAATGAAGAATGGTTTTGTTTTTTCTTCCCCCTGCTAATCTTTCACCCTGGCAAGGAGTCATCAAAACAAGTTATCAGTGAGGATACAAATGGAAGACAAAAGAATTAGTATATAGTATAATGGACTAGTTCTCATTAGTGCTCACCACAGCTTTGGTCACCTAGTAAGAATAAGGGGGAAATAGGTTTTGTTTTAATTCACTTTTCTTTTTTCCCTTCTCTTTTTGCACTATTAATGGTTTTTCTCTAAACTGTGGAGCATCTTTATAATTCTAGAACTCAGAGTATAGGAAAAAATTAGTAACATGGGTGGAAAACAGCATGACAAAATCCTTCTGATCCTTTTTGGAATTAATGATTTTTCAGGAGCTATCAATTACCTCCCTTAACTGGGGAGCACAGATTATAAAGAGGAATATAATTAGTAGCAAATGCTGTGAGATAGATAAAGACAAATAGGGGAGTGGGATGAATAGGAGCTCATAAATTTTATTGAGAGCCATATTTGGACATTGTCATTTATTACTGGGGGGCCCCCTGAAGTGATTCTGAAATGCAGGTTGCGTATGTTGGAGTAGGGGAGAGGCTGCTGCCATCACTAAACGAAATGGAATAGGCTATTGATTCACAAAGAGAAATCAGTGCATTTCAAGAATGGAAACAAATGGGCTGAACATGTTCCCTCTTTGCTACCAAAGGGCTTCTCAAGTGTTCTCACTTGGGCCCTTATGCTGTTATTGCATTCCTGCAGGGAAAGGCTAGCCCCTGATGGAACCCCATAAACTTCATTATATTAGCCTGCTTTCCTTTCAGACCATATTTACCCTCCAAACCAAGCCAACAAAAAAAAGTTCTCTTTTCCAGAATACCAGGCATTAGCCTGCCCTCAGTGAAAGATTGTGAAACTGTGAAAGATTACTGATATACTATCCTGTTCTTTCTCTTCTCTTCATTTTCTCCCTACTGGTGTGTTACTCCCCTCCCCCACATTGCAGCATATCTGAAATTAGACCCTGATCCTGCATATACTCACCCACATTAATAACGTGTGTGTGAGGAGTTCCTTTTGAATTACTCATGGGCATGAGTGTTTACAGAACTAGGGAGCATGAGGGCCTGCTGTCAGCACTGACTTTAGTTTGTAAGCTTCTTGGGGCAGATCTTATGGGTTTTTATCTGTATGTTGAGTGCCTTGCTCACCTCTGGATGCTAATATATGTCATTAACATGAAGATCTTAATAAGTTGAGCACTTTACAAAGGAAGGTGGATTGGGTTGTATGATTTATACCTTGACTTTAACAAAGCTTTTGATATGGTCTCCCACAGTATTCTTGCCAGCAAGTTAAAGAAGTATGGATTGGATGAGTGGACTATAAGGTGGATAGAAAGCTGGCTAGATTGCTGGGCTCAATGGGTACTGATCAACGACGCAGTGTCTAGTAGGCAGCCGGTATCAAGTGGAGTGCCCCAGGGGTCTGTCCTGGGACTGGTTTTGTTCAACATTTTCTTTGATGATCTGGATGATGGGATGGATTGCACCCTCAGCAAGTTCACAGATGACATTAAGCTGGAGGAAGAGGTAGATATACTGGAGGGGAGGGATAGGGTACAGAGTGACCTAGACATATTGGAGGATTGGACCAAAAGAAATCTGATAAGATTCAATGAGGACAAGTGCAGAGTCCTGCACTTAGGAAGGAAGAATCCCATGCACTGCTACAGGCTGGGGGACCAACTGGCTAAGCGACAGTTCTGAAGAAAAGGACTTGGGGATTACAGTGGATGAGAAGCTGGATATGAGTCAGCAGTTTGCCCTTGTTGCCAAGAAGGCTAATGGCATATTGGGCTGCATTAGTAGGAGCATTGCCAGTAGATTGAGGGAAGTCATTATTTCCCTTTGTTTGGCACTGGTGAGGCCACATCTGGAATATTGCATCCAGTTTTGGGCCCCTCCACTACAGAAAGGATGCCGACAAATTGGAGAGAGTCCAGCAGAGGGTAATGAAAATGATTAGGGGGCTGGGGCACATGCCTCATGAGGAGAGGCTGAGGGAACTGGGGTTATTTAATCTGCAGAAGAGAAGAGTGAGGGGGGATTTGATAGCAGTCTTCAACTACCTGAAGGGGAGATCCAAAGAGGATGGAGCTCGGCTGTTTTCAGTGGTGGCAGATGACAGAACAAGAAACAATGGTCTCAAGTTGCAGTGGGAGAGATCTAGGTTGGATATTAGGAAAAAGTATTTCACTAGGAGGGTGGTGAAGCACTGGAATGGGTTACTTAGGGAGGTGGTAGAATCTCCTTCCTTAGAGGTTTTTAAGGATCAGTTTGACAAAGCGCTGGCTGGGATGATTTAGTTGGGGTTGGTCCTGCTATGAACAGGGGGTTGGACTAGATTAATTCCTGAGGTCTCTGCCAACCCTTATCTTTTATGATTCTATGATTCCTATACCAGGTTTACAGATTGGGAAACTGAGGCATAGATTAAGTATGGTCACACACATCAAGTCAGTGATTACGAATAGAATCCAGCCCCTTCCTTTCACAACTAGACACTTCCTTGATGTTAAGCCTTTCTGTGGAACAACATAACACAATAGCACTCACAATTGGTTTCGTATTTTCAAGCAATACAAACTAAAGCAATATTTATGGCAAAATCTTGACCTGCAGGCATCCAAACGTAATCCATTTTTAAGTCTCCCCTCTCCTCCCGAAACCTTCAATCTAATTAGACTCACATCAGCATGTTATTACGGAATGTAATCATTCCTTTCTTCTAATAACATTCATGGATAATTTTATTTCTCATTTGCAGCCTCCTACTCCTGTGGTGTAATTAGTGTCTCTGGCACCTCGTGATGCTCAGAATGAGTTGCAGCTGCTAATTGCTAATTGAAAAATTAGAAACTCAGTTAGAAAAAGGATCTAATTAAAATGAAATTAGATAAAACCCTTCGAACTAGCTTCTCTCTTTTTGCCATTTTCCCATTTTGCGATCTCAGAGCCATTAGCACTTGCCAATTGCATTTAAATATTAAACCCAAATACATTTTTATTTGATTTTTTTTTTTACAATAACCTTTTATTAGAAAAAGAGACCTATATTTATCAGGGATGCCATGACAGTCTGAGGATTCCTTTATTACAACAAATTCATCCCATCAACCAGGGCCAGCTCCAGGTACCAGCTCAGCAAGAATATGCTTGGGGCAACCAAGGGGAAGGGGCGGCAAGTCGGGCTCTTTGGCAGCAATTTGGCAGCAGGTCCCTCAGTCCCTCTCGGAGGGAAGGACCTGCCGCCGAATTGCTGCCAAAGAAGAAAGCGGCACTGTGGAGCTGCCACTGATTGAGATTGTGGCTTTTTTTTTTCCCAGCTGCTTGGGGCGACAAACACCCTGGAACCGACCCTACCATCAACCTCACACTCCCTGAAATTACATTGTGGTGTCTCATACCAAGCAGCATGCTGCTCTGTCTATCTCTCCAGGTATTATATGCCCCTCCTCACTGTAGTGCCTGGCCCATATTATCAGCTAAGCGCTGAGCCACAAATTTTGTCCCTGATCCTACAAGGAGAACCATGTGTGCAAATCCCAGAACTTTTTGAAGACAGCTACGCACTGCAGAGGTTCAGGGCTCTTCCCATGGCATTATCCTTCCATGTTCAAGACATTTTGTTTACAAGCTTTAAATGTCCTTTAAATTTAGGGTTTTCAAAATGCTCAACATTAGCCCTAGCTCAACTCCTACTGAAGCCAATGGGAGTTAACAATGATTTCAGTAGAAGCAGAGCTTGTGTTCATAGATTCCAAGGCCAGAAAGGACCCTGATGGTCAGGCACTTAAGCTGACGCAGAGAGCTTTTGAAAATTCCATTCAAAGGGTAAAATTCAGCTTATGGCAAAGTGCTCACATAAGACCTGAGAATTACTTCAGCACATGTCAAGTGGGACTTAAGTGATATATAAGGCCACATGTGTGCCAATACACTGGGATAAAGTTCACCAAGGCAGCAAAAATGGGCTTCTTACCGGTTCTCTAAAACAGACTTTCCTAGCCCTAATCCTGAATGTGGATGGAATTTTCTGCAGCCAGAACTTCCCAAAATAATAGCAATCTACAGCATGCTGATTAAGCAGCATTGAACTGAACTGAACTGTTGTGCACTTTTTTGTGCATGCTAAATTGAACTAAATTTTGCAAAGTCAACTACAAAAGATTCCTATTTTCCCTTGTGTCCTAGCACCTCATTTAGAAGTATGCAACAGCATATAGCATCTGTGAGCATTAGCTAGTTTATATTTAAAATGAATGGTGAGGCAAGTGATTGAGAACTGAGTGTATTGCTAATGATTAGCTTGTTACACCTTTGAATAGGGCACACAGATAATTTATGCAGAAAATGCTCATATTCATCTTACAATGTCCTCTCTTCATCTCTCCCTTTCATTTGTTTCTTACACTTCCTCCATTCCCCACTTTCCAGTTGCCTTTGGGATTGTAAACTCACTTGAGACAGGGGCTCTCTTTTATTGTATGTCTGAATAGCAGCTAGCACCATGAGCTCCCTTCTGGTTGAAGTCTATAGCTGTCAATGGAATACAAATACCTAATAATAGTTGCAATGGATGAAAGTCAACATTTTCAACAGAGCCAGTCAGTTCACTTGAGCTCCCTAAAGTCTAGGTGCTTAGTCGAGGCTTTCTGAACTATCCAGATCTTTTGTTTTGTACAACTGTGTTGGGCGCCTTGGTTTAACACTCGTGACAGCTTTATTGTAGAATGTGCCTGCAATGCTGTTGAAAAAATCATCTAGAACCCTGGAGAAATGCTCCTGTGGTGCAATCAAACTTTCAGGTGGCTCATGCTGCTGTGTTGCTGAGTACATAGCCTTGTTCTGATGATTTCCCAGGAATGTTAACAAAGGAAGGTGAGACAGTAGATGCAGTGGGGAGCCAGAAGTGAAAAGTTAAAGGTGTTTTTTGGGGGGGACAGGGGGCAACATGAAGCCAAAGGAGAGTGGAAAGATACTCTGCTAATATTCACAGTCTATTGCAGCTGATTCAATCAGCCCAAAAACTCACCTTACATGGCTAGAGAACTAATTTTTTAAAAATAATAATCTAGACCAGAACAGGATTATGGATGACAAATCCCCTTATTCATGGGCTGGTAAGCTCAGCACAGATAGATGTTTTACCATTCTCATCTGGGAATGGTGCCTTTGCCACAATTAATGCACATACATGGTGTCTTCTCTGCCAATTCTCCTCTCCATCTGTCAGAACGGCGTGGTACTTGCTCACAAATAGAGATGGGCCTGCAGGGTAGCAAGGCTCTTTCGCATGCTGTGGGTAAAAGTGGAAGGCATTTTTGGAGTGCTAAGCCAAGATAAACTGGGAAATATGATAAAAGAGAACAATTCTGTTTCCCTTCTCCCCCACACACCAAAATATTTCCTTGGTAACATTGTTGTGAACAATAACTACGTAAGTTTGCTGGCTGTTCACTTTTCAGACCCTGGGTGGGTCACATTCCTAATACAGGTTGTGTGTTTTGCTGTTTTATTTTACTTTATGATTTCTTCAGTGTGGTCATGAAAGTAAAACAATTAACAATCATGAGACCAAATTCTTCACTGGTGTAAAAGGGCAAAGCTCATTGAAATCAAGGGAGCAGCATCCATTTACACAAGCAGGGGAATTTGCAGCAAAAATATCAAAATAGGGCAGAAGGTGCAACTTAAACTCTTATCAGGTTGCCTCATTCCAGATTTGCAAGGTCTGCCTTTAGGAATGTTCAAATAATTCAACCTTCAGGTCCCCTCAGCCCTTGGACATTGGCAGCAGGGGAGGTCAAAATGTCAATGCTGTGGGTGGCTTTTATTATGTGGACACTTTTTCACTGGCATTTGGATGGAGACCTACCAAACTTGTATCACACAGATCACCGAACTCCCATCACATGACAGGGGCTTCCCAATAGTGCCCTTCATCTTTCTTCTCTCCTAGCTAGCTGGTGGCTTGAGGTTTCTGCTAATTGGACGAGTCTACTCATAGATTCACTGATGATGTTTTCATCCTCTAGACGGGTGACTTAAACTCCTTTATAGATTTCCACCACAATTTCAACGACTATCACCCATCCATTAAATTCTCTCTGGAACACTCCCACACTAGCATCAACTTCCTGGACACTATGATCAGCTTCAACAATGCAACCCTACAGATAATTCTATACAAGAAACTCCACATCTGCCTTCACAGATCTAGTGACCATCCCAAACACACCAAGAAATCTGGTATCTACAGCCAAACACTCAGATACCACAGAATATGCCATGAGGAGAAAGTCCAGGATATACACCTTAACACATTCACAATCACCTTCACCAATGAAGGACATTCCACCAGAGAAGTAGGTTACATCATGGAACAGGCCACCCACATATCCTGAGACAGCCTGCTTCAATACAAACATAAAATCCCATCTGACTGCACACCTGTAGCTGTTACCTACCACCCATGTTGGAACTCATTCAGGGTATCATCAACCAATTACTACCTATACTTGATGGGGACCACACCTTGAAAGAAAACTTTTCTGAATTCCCTCATCTGGGCTTCAAACAGCTGCCCAACCTCTGCAAGCTCATAAGTAGCAAGTAGCAATCCCCCTACAGACCAGGAGGCACCAACTCAAAGTGGCACCACACCCTTCCAGAACAACAGATGCAAAAACAGTAGACATAGCTCCCCTGCTACGATGATCAACACCATCCACAACACATCTGTCAAGATCCTATACATACGTATCAAAACCTGTAGCTCACCTCATCCAGTGCACTATAACCCAATAACAATGTCAGTGAAACCAGAAAATCACTACACTCTTGAAGGACCTCACATAGAAAAATGATAAAAAACAAAAATACCATATCACTTGTTGGTGAACACTTTTCACAAAGCGATTACTCTATAGCTAACCTCTCAGTCCTCATCCTTAAAGGAAATCTGCATAACACCTTCAAAAGATGAACCTGGAAGCCTAAATTAATAACTTTGCTAAACACTAAAAATCATGAACTAAACAGAAACACTAGATTTATAGCTTATTACAACAACCTATAACCTACTAACCTTCTCCCATGCCTCTCATAACTGGAGAGGTTTTAAACAGGTCACTACACCTTGAACAATTCCTTGAAATATGTGTTAACTATTTATGCTAAACAATCTGTCCCACCTTGTATTTAGCTTTGATATTAAGTACATTTCCCAGACCTGAAGAACAGCTCCGTGTAGCTCAAAAGTTTGTCTCTCTCACCAACAGAAGTTAGTCCAATAAAAGATATTACCTCCCACATCTTGATTCTGAAAATAAAGGAGGCAGTTTTCTGCAATAACATCTGGATTTCGATCATATTCCACATGTGGGCCACATTTTATAGCTGATGTTTATGTAACGTGTATTAATCGATCAGTGTAGGGTATCTTATGTGAAATTTGTGTTTTGACTGGTTAACATTGGCTTGTATGTAAAACACGTATGTCCCACCTATGAATCATGAGAACTGCATTTGTAAAATGTCACATGTGAAATAAGCTGTTAAAGCACATGTGGGCATGTACCCTAAATCCAAATATGTTCACTTGTTGTAGAGTAGTCTCTTCTACCCATACAGTAAAGTAAGATTTCAAGGCTGCAACATATTTGCTGTATATCTTATGTTCCCATAGAGGTACTCACATGCTATATTAGATTGTTGCAAGCTATTATATACTGTACATTTTCTCTTGTAATAACCTTTCAAGTCTCAGAGCATGAATTTGCAATATTAAACTAAATTGCGTTGCCTGTGACACATATGCATGAGTTCATATTACAGGAATTTTTGTTTTTTAAACGTCCCCCTTGAGAACAGGAAAATAGTTGTTACACTGGCTGAAACTTAGAACAGCTCTGTGCACTTTTCCTCTTTCACTTGGTTGCTAAAATCAGGATCTCCTATGCTTCAACATTGCTCTCAGATTTAGCCCTGTTTAAGCAACAGAGTATCTGCCCAAGGAATACAGTCACCCAGCCTTGTCTAACTCCATAGGCCTTTCAAACTTTGTACTAATCTAATTCAAAACTTTGTGCCACTCTAATTCACATACCTGGATCCCAGCCCAGAGGCCAGTGGAATAATTAGCTCCAATACCTCTTTGAGCAGCATAGCTCTTTCTTTCTGTCTATACCATTTTTCCATTTGTATATAATGCACTTCCCCTAAACTCTCCAGATATTTCATTATTTTCCCATTTTCAGTTTTATTTTCTTGTTTCAAACAAGCAATTTCCCTGGCACGGTTCAAAATGACTTTAAGTAGCTTTCCTAACTCAGTTAATATACTCCATGGAATGTTAGATTTTACTTTCTCCAAAGTTAATCCCCACTGCGCTATGATAAGGTCACTACTCATTAAATACGCCAGCAGTCTAAGGCAATAATGTGATCCATCCCATAACTATTTTTGTTTTAAGTTCACTGGAATGATTAGTGATGGAGAAACTCTGTCTTAAGGATCATGAGCAGCATTTTAAAATATCACAGCAATACCTGCCAGCCTGAAAGGACAAGACCCATGTGGCCTTGCCAAGACAGAAACAACAATGGTAGCTCCAGAATCTTTGCAGAGAGCTTATATCCTTGGATACTATTCTGGTCCCATGAAATTCCTTCAGTCCGGCAGAGGATTTTATGATCTGTCAGGTGAAAGGGAGTTTCTGTGAAAAATAAATAAATAAAATAAGACTGGGCTTTTGAAGGGATCCTGAGGAAGTTGGGCATCCAAGTTCAGTGGTATTTAAGTGCTTGACTTCCTTAGGTCCTAAATTTAATGGGATTTTGGAGCCTAATTCCCTTAGGATCCTTTCAAAATCCCTGTCTAAATAAATCAAAACACTCTCCCTCTTCAGCACAAGATAAACTGCAAAAGGTCAGGACTTTAGGCTTCCGACGGTGCTTGCCAGAGGGTGAGTTTCAAGAGTAATTAGTCCAGGTGCTTCTCTAATTGTGAGGCCAGTGGGACAGATTCTCATTTGGTGACTCTCAAGTCAAGGGAGCTATGCTGGTTTACAGCAGCTGAGGACATGCTCTAGTATTGATGCCGGCGAAAGTAGCATGGGACTGGAGGAGTTCTGCAGGTTTGCACTAGGTTACATGACATAACTATTGAGGGTTAGATCTTGAGCACGGGTAGTGAATGTTAGCGCCACAGAAGTTAATAGAGCTGAGACTCTGGCCCAATGTCTCACTGCAAACTTGATAGATGATACTTTGCTAGCACTACTCAAGGTAATGAAAGTGTCTTGTCTACCTCATCACCCTGGGCCAGAAGACAAGGGAAAGACCCCCATTTACTTCAATGGGCTTTAATGGCAAAAGACCCTTATTGGCAGGACCCATCCAAGTGACGTGCTGCTCCTTGGAATGTGAGTCTTGGTGGGGCTGATGTTGCACTCCACTGCTGTGTAATTGACTCAGGATCCATACAGAGGCCTACAGTCTGATTCTCCACAGCCTTGCACCTTTTGTAGTCATTTATACCTGTGCTAAGTGAGTGCAAATGTATAGGTCCAAGGCAGTGGTGAATCAGGCCTCTACTCTCCATCTTCCTAGTGTGTCAGGGAGCAAGTGTGCATGAGAGATGACCTACTTAATCTCTGTAGCCTTTCACCATTCACCGGAGTCTCCCACCCCTTTCAATCCAACTGCTCTGTCCTGGCTCCCCATCCAGTTCTCCTCCTGATCTGGTCCAAGTTATTTATTTGTTATCTACAGCTTCATGTTTCCTAAAATGCTCAGATTCCAGATGAACTTTCTCTGCTCTGAATGCAAATTAACTCTCTTTGCTTTTTCTTTGTCATTGTTTCACCTTCTTTTAAATGGGAGCTGCAATTGTTTTGATAAATGGATTAAAAGGTTTTTCTTGTTGTCCTGTTCTGTAAATACCTCTGCATCCTCTGTTAAAAGGTGATTCTTAAAGCGAGGCTTGTGACTCACAACACGTATCCCTAACTCATTTACAGCAACTGCACACTGGCAAGGTATGTGTTTGTCCATATGCAAGGACTGAGATCTAGTGGCTTCCATCTCCAATGGTAGATGTACCTCAATGTCCCACAACGCCATTATACACTAGTCAATGGGAGTTTTGCAACTGGTTTCACCCCAGGTCCCTTGCTAGGACCAAATGTATAAAATAGGTCCCGCATTCAAAGTGCAGAGCTAAAAAAGGGAGAAGGGTAACATGAAAGGTAAGACATTGGTCTTCACTACCTAAGCATGATTTTTACTTGCAGAACTGAAACAACTGAGAAAGAAGGGGATCCAGTAACCTGAGCAGCAATTCATGGTTTAACTATGACTTTTCATGCACAGTACCTATGCATATTTCAGATTGGCAGCCGCCTACAGTCTAATTTTCGAGATAGACAGAGGGAAGAAAAGAAACATAAAGAGTTGTGGCAGCTGGCTAGAGAGTATTGTGCAGGATTTACCTACATTTGCATAGATATCTAAACTAAGCAATCAGGAAACACAGAACTTTGCATCAGTTTTCAAGTGAATAACATTCCATACTACCTGATTCCCAGCTTCTGAAGACAGTAATACACCAGACTGGAATATCTTTTGACTCCTGTCAACTCCATTATTCATCTGTTCTGAGCATCCAGAACAAAAGAAAACAATGCAATCAATTACTGGAAGGAGGATGCACACTATGGGATTCCTCATTATCACTTACAAAAAATAATGCATCTACAGATACAGGTACCATAGACTGTATGTATATGACACACACATCTATAGAATGTTGTTGTCACATTCAATTTGCAGTGCAATGGAACTCTGTAACATTGAATGGCAGTAAAAAGGAAAAGGGCAAGAAAAGGTGAAGAGATGTATATAATCATACTGAAAAAAGACTACTTGGAGGCCCTGAGGCTTCTCTGATGGGATCAACAAATGGAACGTGATTGTGCATGTAGAGAGAATGGAATGAGATGGGAGAACATGATTAAAAAGGACAGCTCTTTTGTTAGCGGTTACTGATCTACTGGAAAAGAAAGGTGATTAATTGGAAAAAGATGGCTGGGGGAGTTGGGTATATACACGCTTCAGTTCACCCCCCACCCAAACCAATAGGCCTTTATTCAGTGTAATATTCAAACTGTTCTGATTGACTTCCATTGATCAGAACTGAATCTTTTGACTTTTTGAATGAATAAATAAATAATAAACATATCACTGTCCTCAGAAAGTAACATGGGCTACACCAATCACTGACACATTGTGAATGCTTCGGACAGACAAACAGACACGCACACATTGTCTGAGTCTCAGCAAATTGTGCGTGTCTATGTGACTGTCCTAAATTCCCACAATGTGTGAATGAGTGACGTATTCCACATTATTTTCCGAGGACGGTAATTGATATAAAAACACGTAGTCAGCCAGACTTGAACACACCCATGTACATACATGAAGCACGTACATATATAAGTTCAGTGTATATAGTAAAGCTGTTTTCTTTTACTTTTCCCCAGAAAGATATGGCTGATTCTAGAGGTTGATACCAATGTAAACATTTTAAGCATTGTTCAAACTGGTCATATCTAAGCTACTAGTAGAATGATTCATTATGCCCCCTGTAAATACACACAGACACACACCAACTGTATATAATGAAAATGCCTTAATACTGAAATCCTGTGAGGATTTTTTCACTAGATACTAATGCATGTAGGGAAGCCTGGGCTTGTGATACCTATGCCTTCATGTACATGCTTAATAACCCACTGAGTGAAGGCATTTTACCTTTCTAGCTACCATACCCTCACAGCTTGGCAGCATTGCTCTTCCTCAGCACTCCCGTGGCAGAGATGCCAGAAATGGTATTTGATTATACTCAGCAATGCAAGCCAGAGGCTGTACACAAACTTCAATAAGGACAGCAAGTCGCAATGATCTCACTAAAACTGGGGAGCCAGGTAGAATTGGCAAAATGAGATTGCAGGCTTAATACAAAAAGACACAGCAGTGAAGTCAAAGGGCCACAAAATAGGTACAAATTGCAAAACTAATAACAAAAATTCATGCTCAAACTGCCAGCAAGACATCAGCCCTCCAATGTTACCCCAGGAAAGTGAAATGAGTTGCAAAGGAGGTCAGTATGTACTATAGCAAGAATCACTTATCCCGCGTCTCAGCTCAATTCTCTAGATGTAGAAACATTTTCCAAGTTCAGATGAGTTCTAAAATTTTGATTTTGCCCATATACCTCCACCAAGTGAAAACTGAAGTAGTTATGATAGCACAGCAGGGCTGAACGCTCTTTGAATTTACAGTCCTGACATATTATTTGTTCCATTATAAAATACAGTCCTGGAGTCCTGCAGTATCTTTGGAACCACTTAGACTTTCTGCTGCGTAAACAGTTCAAAACCAAATCTAATATTTGTAAACTTCAGCGATGCTGTGCATTATGAACGATGGCAGAATTAATCCAGAAGAGCAACAGCAAACAAATAAAAGGATTTATTAAGAATTCAGGGGGAAAAAGAGCAATTTAAAGCACTTTCCCTAGGCATTCCAGGTGATGCTCTAGAATGCAATAACTGAAGAGAAGAAAGATCATTTCTCATGTGTGTTTTTTTTTTAAGCTAGGAAATGGAAGACCAAGTAATTAAAAAAGTTAACTTACAACACAACCTTGAAGCAAATTATCCTCACTAGGGTTCAACTAAGTTTCAAAAGAGTCTGACCCTGTTACCCCTTACTTAAATGCATAGTCCTTACTCATATGAATATGCTGCTGTTTTGTGTCGTCTGACCCCCATAGTCATTGCTGTAGGTTCCAGAAAAGGTTGTGCATTTCAAAACAACAAAATTCTCTCTTAGAAATCATTGGGCCAGGTCAAGTCAATGCTGATTTACACCAGCTCAGAATCTGGCCCACAGTTCATCGTTCCCAGCTTGCCTGTGGGCAAAAGTCTGCAGAGCTCTGCTCACCTTACTGAAAAGTTTGACCGGACAGTCTTCAGTCATGGCCACTTTGAGGATGAATAGCTCTGTGTGGCTGGCTCCATTGTAACTCCGTGATCATGTCCCAGACTGATGGCACCCCCAGCAAACAAGTGTTGTTCAGTGATTTTATTGCTAAAGTTTACCCAGAGGTTATACAGTCAGAATAGTGAGAGCTTACCACAGTGACAGGTTTTGAGGTCATGAATGGAGGATCATGGGTACTGTAACCCTTATATCAAGAACAGATCGTTTCTTTTTTTGCTGGGCAGTGAGTTGGTGCTTCATCAGGTGAGGACAATTATAGCAAAAGGAGATATCAGGAATAAGCAAGTGGGCTCTATGTAATACAGTGAGTTAATACACTGAACAGGATGTGCAGTGGTGGCTTATTCGACTGTAAGATTTGTATTTGGGGGTTAATACACAATACCACTCGGAAGAATACTTTTGTTGGCAGCTGATGAAACGCAAACCATAAAAGATTTAGAGGTGCAATTTGCAAAGGGGGCAGTGATTTGAGAGAGGTGCTGGGAAGCAGGATTCTAAATTCTAATCCCATGTCTCTTGCTGTGGGATCCTGAGAAAGAAATTTATATCCTAGTTGAAGTCAGTTGATATAGAGAGTCCACCCAAGTGGATCGGATGCACTTAAATCCTCTGTGCCTCATCTTCCCCATCTTTAAAACAGATAAAATAAAAGTGCATGGAGAGGTGCAAAACATCACTGTAAATGCAGGCAGTTAGCCAGTGCTTACTCTAAATGAGGGGTAGGCAACCTGTGGCACATGTGCCGATTTTCAGTGGCACTCACACTGCCTGGGTCCTGGCCACCAGTCCGGGGGGCTCTGCATTTTAATTTAATTTTAAATGAAGCTTCTTAAACATTTTTAAAACCTTATTTACTTTACATACAACAATAGTTTAGTTATATATTATAGACTTATAGAAAGAGACCTTCTAAAAACATTAAAATGCATTACTGGCACACGAAACCTTAAATCAGAGTGAATAAATGAAGACTCGGCACACCACTTCTGAAAGCTTGCCGACCCCTGCTCTAAATTATCCTATCCCCTTTTACTCCTTTCTAAAAAGCTTCCTTCCTTTTTCCTTCCCTCAACACCAATAGATCTCAGAATGGGCTGGTGAAGATGTACCTGGTGTAGTCAGCTGTGCAGCTGTTGTGCTCTGTCTGGATGAACCTAGAATATTTGGAAGCATGAGAGGTAAATTCTGTTACCGGAGCATACATGGACTTTTCAGTGGTGGAGTACATGCATTCTGCCTGCACAAGCTTCCCTCTAGCAGACAGCAATGGGCAAGTAATAAAAATAAGACATTGCTGGCAAGGAGACTGAGTGCAATCATGCAGGAGTTTGGAGTTTGTTTTTTAAAGCTATGTGGAACAGATTGTACTGGCGATTTGTTATTCTTTTGACTATTAAGCTCCGCCAAAATGACAATACGAGAGTAAATGTACCAGCAAATGGTTATCTCAACAATTCTGCCACAAGGTGACATTTTCACAAGAGCAAAATTTTCAATAAAATATGACCTTTTAATGTTACGATGACCCAAGTCACGTTGTTAAAATTCGCTTATAAACAAAACACAAAAAGTTCTGTCCAGAGCCAATTCTGAAAGTTGCCAGAAAAATCTAATTTATAGATTTGATGGAGACCTCCTGTAAAGCGAAGCCATAATCGGGAAAGCATAAGCTCTCCAGAACCCCGACAAAAAAGAATTAAAATTGATGTTCAATGTTTTGTCTTCTTCACAAGTGCCAAGTCCCTTGAGCACCATTTTTGCCTCTAGAAGATATTACTTATCTGAATAGGTCAGGATCAGCAATTCTTCAAATAAATAATTTATATAAATAACTAATAAAATAATAGAGCATTCCATGGGATACAATCAGCTTACAGCATCTGTTTCTTTGTGTGTTAGTCTAGCTGAGAAAGTATACAGAGGATAATGACCTTATTGATGAAATATGCTCCAGATGGACATAGTTCATGTGTATTTTTTGTTTTAATAAGTACAGCTACTTAAGGAGGATGGGCACCTTTTATTCATACTTATAAAGTACCCAAACATTATTTACCAACCATTATATATCTGAAATATCATAACATGAATAACTGGGGTGCAACTAGAGTAAATGTTTTCAGGCAAATTACCCTGTACAGAGAGTAAGGAAGTTCCTGCTAAGGCACTGGACTGGGAGTCATGAGGTCTGAGGTTTAAATCCCAACTCTGCCATAGACTCCCTGTGTGATCTTGGGTGAGTCCCTTAAAGTCTCTGAGCATCAGTTCTCAGTCTGTAAAACAGGGCTAATACTACTCTCTTTATCCTTCTTCTAGTCTGTTGGTCTATTTGGCTAGTTTATAAGACTGTAATCTGTTTGGTCAGGGCCTGCCTCTTGCTATATTTACGTACTGCTCCTAGGAAAATGGAGCTCTGATCTTGGTTGGGGTTTCTGGACACTAGTGTATTACAAATAAATATAATAAAATAATATGCATATTGTGCTTGAGGAAAAGGATTTTGCTTTACAGAAATACTACTTGATCTCTAAGGACATCCACCTTCCTGTCTTATGCTCTTTAGGCAGCATTGTGAGTATTTATCTGCTGTCTTCCTTCCTGGTAATTAACGTGACTCTTTGCCTTTCTATAGAGCCATGAATGAACTCAAGGCGCTTTAAAAATATGAGGCTTGGTCCTCATCTAGGATCTAAATTGGAGTATTTCCATTGACTTTCCTTGAGCTATGAAAGTTTTCACCAGTTTAGGATCTGGCCCCTCCCTTCTAATAAACTTAATTAAGAAAAGGATTCCAGAATCTTATAGAAGTACCAACAAGGCCACAATGATGGTGCAATGTGACTATGTTTTCAAGTAGACCTATTGTCTCTAACCCTAATCAGACTTGGCAATACCGATTTGAGCGCTACTCTCCTTGTCGGGGAGGAGTACAGAAATCGGTTTAAAGAGCCCTTTATATCGATATAAAGGGCTTCGTTGTGTGGACGGGTGCAGGGTTAAATCGGTTTAACGCTGCTAAATTCAGTTTAAACACGTAGTGTAGACCAGGCCTGAATGAAAAATGATCAATAAGCAAGTCATGAGAGAAAGAAATGCAAGTCTATATTAAATGGGGTAAAGATAGAAAAGCTTTTCTATGGCATTAATTTGTCAAATTAGTTGTAAGCCAAGTTTTTCCTTTTGTAAAACATCTTGGGAGGTTTTCTGTCCTGTTAGTCAATATTTATTGGAGGAACAGACAAAAAGGTCCTGGGAGAGTTGGACCCTCTAATGAAACAGTCACTGCAACAACATCTACGCTGGTCAAAGCAAACTTTCCTCCATGAGGGAATGAGGCCATTTCCTGACAATTTCCAAATGTTCATAGATTTTAAGGTCAGAATGGAGCATTGTGATCTAGTCTGACCTGCACATTGCAGGCCATAGCACCTCACCTTCTCCTGAAATAGACCCCTAACCTCTGGCTGAGTTACTGAAGTCCTCAAATCATGGTTTAAAGACTTAAAATTACAGAAAATTCATCATTTACATTAGTTTAAACCTTCAAGTAACCCATGTTGCAGAGGAAAGTGAAAAACCCACAGGGTCTCTGCCATTCTGACGTGGGGGGGGAAATTCCTTCCTGATCCCAAATATGGCAATGAGTTAGACCTTGAGCAAGTGGGCAAGACCCGCCAGGCAAATACCATATAGTGTGCTGTCTCTAGCAGTTGGGGATTTTTGCTTCTTGCAGTCACCAATGGGCCTCATGTTTTACATAACTAGACCCTTAAAAAGACAAAGAGTTATTGATTTTCAGGAGTGCTGCAGAAGCAGTTTCATTGAGCAAAGAGTTGCATATTCACAGAGGTGCAAAGTGCATTATTAAAAGTCTCATCCTCAGCTTCATACATGGATACATAGGGCAGACGGTGAAAGGGGACTGAACCTGGCATCTGCTTGTGAAGGCACTTTCTTGAGCATGGTCACCTGTGAGTGAAAGCAATAGAATTTATACACTCAATTATACTCAGATTCCAGATTTCTTTCCTTGACAGTTCACATCACCTCTCTGTACCTCAGTTTACCCTTAAGTGAACCGGATACTCTCTTTTTAGTATCAGAGGGGTAGCAGTGTTAGTCTGACGAAGTGGGTATTCACCCACGAAAGCTCACGCTCCAAAACATCTGTTAGTCTATAAGGTGCCACAGGATTCTCTTTTTAGAACTCCTTTCACCTGCGGATCTATATGTGCTTGACAAATATTAGCTAATTTAGTATCTCAGTGCACCCATAAGGTAGACAGGATATACAGGAGTCATTTCATCCACCACTGAAATGCAGCCATATCCAGGGCAAAACATAGCAGCTATTTAAGAGTGCACAGTAATTCTACTTTATTAAAAGTCAGGAAGCAGGGAAGAAAGCCATGTCCAATTGAAATACTGGGTGAATTAAAATAAGCAGAATGCAATTACCCATGCTGGAATTTGTCCAAAATATGGTGCGTATACTTCTGCCATAGCACAGTCAGTATTTGCATTCGAATTAAGCCTTTCTTTCTAGGGTAACACTATTTTGGGGACTGCTCCTCATTTAGCTATAATGAAACCCATTAATTGTTTTTCTCAAACTACATGTGATCCCACAATTAAAGCCATTGTACAGATTTATTTGTTGTCTACTATTAGAGACACAAAAGTGCACTGCTGGTGTTTGGGAAGCTTTCGTGGCATTTCTTACCATGGACCCGATTCTGCTTTGTCTTATACTTCCCTAGAGTACCTGTCTGCAAAAGTGCTATGTTATGAGAGTACACAGTGCAGAATCAACCCTTAGGTAAAGTTTGCAATTCAAAGGTTAGAAATATTGTTCAAAACACATCCCATAAATGTAGATTCCGGGCTGGCTTCCAGCTTTAACATAAAGATATGAATTCATTCTCATTTTTCTTGGGCTAACCCAAGCCCTGTTGTTTTAATAAACATTGAAGATATGCTGCTGTGTCTTTGGGCAGTTCTTTTTATTCACAGTCAGCTCTGTGCAAACAACTCAAGTGTGACTTGAATACTGCACCATACAAGATAGAAAGAATAGAGATGTTGGACGCGGTAGTAGATGGCTCATGTTGCCCAACATCCACTGTCCACTCTAATGTTTTAACTCTGGGGATGGTTTCCTCTTACTAGTTTGTGGTGCGTGTAACTATCAATGCCTGGTTGCAAAAACTGGGGAGGGATCAACAATTGAGACTATATCAGAGCACCTACAACATGCACTCCATTTACCGGATTATTCTTTGTATAAAAAATCACACTATAAAGTCCAGAAGCCCTAAAGGCACAAACTAGTATTTATATGTATAATATCGCCAATAGTCAGTCTGTGTTGACTAGTTGCGATTGAACAAATAAGTCACATGATAGTTTCTGATCCCCCATGTGGATGAGTGTACAAATAATTGTGCATGTGAATTTCAACTTTGGTTTCTGAGAATACTTGTTCATGAGACTTAAATTTGCATTCTGGAAACATCTGCTCAAATAAAAACTGATCACAATAAATGTTTCTCAGGAAACAAGAGCAAAAGGATATAAGCAAGGCCAAAGTGATTTCATTTACCTAGATAGATTATTTGCAGAAAGGTTTTTGCAATATTCCCCAGCTGTACTACGTATGGGGCAGATTCTCACACCTTTCCTCACATAGAATAGTTCCTTGCTTCTCAGGTAGCTCCACTGAAACCAAGGGTAAGAGTTTACTCAATGTCAATAAGTAGCAAAATCTGGCCCCTTGGACTTCATCCAAAACCTACTGAAGTCCATGCAAGCCCACCCATTGGGAGTTGTGCATATTTAACAACTAAGTTATCTTTATTTAAACATTACCAATAGCAGCCTTCTGGAAGCTGCAGCCTGGATTGTCTAATCTGACCCTTGCAGTTGAGAGCCCCACGTTCCAAAATGAAGGATGACCTTTGATCTCTGCAGCACAACTCCCACATCTTTACACAGTAATGGCAGCTGATCCACATATTGGGTATCTGCCTCCTGACTAGCTCCTTAACTAAAAACTTGATTTATCTAAAGCACAGTGAGAAAGATCATGGATGTTTACATGAGGAACAACATTTGCACAATTCACCTTCAGTCAGTTCAACATGAGAACAAAATCCACATCATACTGAGCAATGATGGATGAGGACAGATGACTCTATTGGGTTCCTCATGTGCTTCATTCGAACATGGGCATCTGTGGGCTCTGAGCAGAGACAACAGCAGAGTCTGAACATTGGAGAGAGTAAAATGTTCTGTGATTAAACCAAAGTCTTAAATTATTTGCCTAAACTAAGAATAATAGAAACAGACTAAGAAACGACCTAAGCAAACATAGGGTCAGATCCTGTGTAAATCAGTGGAGTTTCAAAGACTTCAGGGGATCTGTGCCAATTTATTCATCAGCTGAGGATCTGTCCCACTGCATTTATCCCAAACCTCTTGCAATGCTTTCTACAAAGTGTTTGCTATGGATGCAAATTGCAATAGTGGTTGTAAAGTATTTGTCTTGCCTCCTCACTGGTCTGAAAGCTGAGTATTTGTTTGAGACAGCAGGGTGCAGGCATAATCAAGGATCTTTATATTTTTTTAAATAGTGCTATATAATGTGTTCTGTGAATTATGATGCTCATGCTCATTAACGAGTACCACAGATAGGTCTAAAATATTTCAATGCCTCCTTCGCAATCAAGTAGGTGGACATCTCTGCCTTGGTGACAAGGGCAAGGACCTTGCTGGGTCTTTGTTGTGTTGCTGCCATCCTGGCTGATAATTTCTCTCTTCATATCACTAAAGATGTTATTTGTTTATTCTAACTTTTCTACTGAGAGTGCCTACAATGACTCATTATGCACAGCCTAAAGCCAAATAGCTCCTTGGATTAGACTTTGTATTTTCCAACACAAGCAGGAATCAATACACTCATGGAATTCCAACGTTCCTCTCTCCTCCCCCTCTCCATTCCCATACACCTCCTGTTTGGTCATCCAGTATTGGGCATCTGAAATCAGTGTGGGCATTTAGATCAGTGACCTTCGCTACCTTTTGATGTCTCACTGAATAATTTATAGGGATTGGTTAATCCAGTTTGTATATGAGAACTCTACATCCAGACCCTAAACCTTTGCCTGAAACTGAAACCCAGCCTATCTAGAGGTTAGAAAAAATGCAGTAAACTTTTCTTTTCACCATTTTTTAAATTATTTTAGAAGCATCTTGCATAACAAACTCTACTAGTGATCATCAGCAGACTTTGAATTAAGCCCCTCCATAACTACAGCACAGACCTCTAGTATTTGAGCTAAAGGAATAACTCCATAACCTGGCCACAGAAACAGGTTATCATCCTCTATGTGAACTAACCACTAGAGGGGGACACAACACACTTTACAAGCAATGTTACACTTTTACATGCCAAAGCTCTGGCTAGAACTAGAGATACCAAAATATCATGAGGAACACAGTTCTTAAGCGATTTCTGTCCCAAACAGAGGCATGAAACTCAGGATGTATTTTGAGAGAAGCCCTCTTCCTGTATGGAGTCCTGTCTAGTTTTGCAAGTTGGAGATTTATAAATGAAGATTCTATATGCAGTTTAGCTAGATATGTAGATAGATAGTGCCTTCATTCAAGAATATCCAAAATTAGAAATGAACTTTATGTAATGAAAAATATTAATTACTGGGCATGATCTTTTTCTGAATTACATCAGTGTCAATCAAAAGTAACTCCACTGGAATCAATGAAGTGATACTAGTTTAAAACAATTGAAAGTGAAAGGGTCCTTATAGAAAAGACCTCTACAGTTTAGTAGGGATGAATTCAACAGGGGACTATCGAAAATGCTCTAAAGAAATGTAGCCATTCTATACAATATTCAGTCCTTCCACTAGCATGTATCTAATGTAGTCTATCGAATATTGTGTCCCTGATATAGAATACTACTGGTTGGTTTAAAAACTCGATAGAAAAGTGATCATTCTCTATTTGACCTCCTGCATAACAAAGGCCAGAGCATTTCACTCAATGATTTTATAGGCCTTTTTCATGAGCAGTAAACCAAGCCAATTATTTTGTTTGTTAGCTGCACTATCCATTGCTATCATGCTGCTGTTTACTGGGATGCTGTAGTGCATGTAAACCTAACTGCAGACCGGGGACTGAGGGGCCTGTAAGAACCCGGTGCAGACTGGCTTTCCAACCACTTTGCCCACTGAACACTCATTTGCCCTTTTCAGAGTTACAGATTAGCAATTTTATTCCTATTGACAGGTCTTGTTTGCCTCATGGATGTAACATGTTCATTCCCCAAGGAGGAAATTGATCTCAATTGACTGGCCAGGAAGAATTTACATTCCTGGGGAAATAAAAAAAAACAAACAAACAAACCACAGCCACTTGACTTTCCTTTCCACAGAAGGGAAAGATAATGAACAGGAATATGTCAGGACAGAGAATGAGGAAGTAGAGGAGAGGCAAAAAGAGTACCTGATTTAAAGGAAAAAGGAAGGGAAAGATCCCAAGGCCCTTTCTTCTTGCAAGTCCAGTGTTTTTACGAGGTCACTGGAAGGGACACTTTTCTGCTCAGATGGTGTCTGTAATGGATTGAATATATTGATCTGTGTGAGTGAAGCACTGAATGATAAACTTAGAAAAAACTCACAATGCATGAAATGAGTAGAAGCTTGGGCTGTGAATTCCACACTCCGTATTAGCTGCAGAACGGTAAGCAGCATCGTGATATACTCTCCACTGCTTTCTAATAAATATACAATAAGGAGTCATGACAGCCTAGCAATGGCCACATGTTAGAGTTTCTCCTGCAATTTCTTCTCATAGACCAATGTGATCTATTTTTATGTGCTGTTATTTTTTGCTGCAGAATCCTAAGTTTGATAGAGTGGAGTTGCTCCTGATTTACTCCTATGGAAGTGAGAGGAGAATCAGGCCCTGGGTACTTTCCGGTTGCTATAATTTAGTACTACATAACATGTCAGATTTCAAGGTATAGTAGCTGGGAAGACAGCCAAGTTGGCCCATCAGCACCTGCCTCTTCGTGGTGTGGAAAGTGGTCATCAAGTTGCATGGATGGTTTCAGCTTCAAAGCTACTGAGCATCAGGATTTTTCAGCTTCCCACATTCCCATCTCTGGTGGGCAGCTGAACCAAAGAGTGAAAGAATGAGCATGTCCCTGAATCAGCAAAAGGAAGTGTCAGACCGATTCTGTGTCAATGCGGAGTAGTAACTAATTCAACTAGACAAATACATGTATTCTGGAGATGCTGCGCAGACATAATAGACTTTATTGCTGGCTACAAAGACGTTGAGGGAGAGAGACACACGCACTTCTCAAGGCCCATAAACATTAGTGCAGGTCAGCAGAAGGAATTTGAGGGTGGTGGGGAGAGAAAGGAAAACCATCCCCAAACCTGTCAGGTGGCCCCTATCTCTGGAGAACAGAGTCTCCTTTCACTATGCGCAATTTTCCCCAGTTTGTCAGCTGAGTCAGAGCACCGGCTGATGTATATCAGCATAGCTCCGTCTTGTTCCTCTGCTTGAGGTGTCCGTCCAGGACCCTATCTTGCCCATAGATTGGATCCCAGGGACTATCCTTGGCACAAGAAAATTCAAGCCCTGATGTTCAGAGGTTCTGAACATCCATTGCTGCACTGCTTCCAATGACAGTTTTGGGTGCTCCGCAGTTCTAAACATCAGTCCCAAAATCTCCTGGCCACTTCCATGACTGGCGTGCAGCAACTGCCAATTAAGGGCCAGTTGTGATGGTGATATAACGGTATGGGCACCAAAGCTGGTATAGAAAGAGCCCTGTAAAGGAGGACTGCTGTACAAAAGATGTTCTGATCTAACCTTATATCTGTGCATTTATACTGCCCTCATTCATTATAGATAATCTTCTACAGTTTGAAACACTTACCACATTGGTTTTGATTTGGAGTGACATTTTTATCTGTTCCCAGCAAACTCCACCAGAATAGAGGAAAATAAAAGTGGAAAGCAAAAAGAAATCCCCACAGCATAAATGCAAACTATAAACTCTCAGTGCCTGCTGGATAGAATGGCAGTTTTAGCTGCAAGCCGCCCTGCAGATAGGATGCACAAAAATCCCTCCCCATAAGTCATTTCCCATAACTCCTCATGCATGCTGTGTCAGCTTGAATGGTCATAGTCGTTATATGTAAGTGATATCTCATCAGGGGATGGAGGGTAGAATGTACAGATGGAAATACCAAAGGAAGTGATGCAAAAAGATAATGGTGTTGCCTCATTGTTAAATCTGGCCAACTCAGTCCAGTTCCGTTGGTACATTAGGGAAGTATCATGGGCAATGTTTTCAGAAGAACTCAGCATGTTGGGTGGTGAGACCTTTTGAAAATCTGGCCCTAAGTATCCAATAGGAGTTGTTGGGTGCTGACCATTTTGTCCCTATTAAGTTCCTAAATGGGAGCCGAGCTCTTTTGAAACTCCATCCTTAGCTGTGTCTGCTGAGCACTTGGAAATCTATCCCAGAGCTCACTTGAATAGTTGACCCCTGACTGTCAGAGCTATAGAGCAACCACAACTTCCCTGGACTTTAATGGATTCTGCTGCTCTGAAAATCAGGTCAACAGTTAGAAATTCTGAAAATCAGGTCAATGGTCATTTTGACCTGTTGGGTTTTAAGTGGATGTTTTGAGCCTAAAGCAACACATGGGCACTTTTATACATTGAATAAATAAATAATGAATATACACACAGGCATGCCAGTATAACACACAACACATTGCAAGCTTGATATTCAAGAAAAAAAAATTAAAATATCACATGATAAAGACTGCAAAAGACCCCTGTAGGAAAAGCCTCTTTGTCTAATGACCTTTCTGGTTCTATGATAGCAAATACAATAGCCAAACCTCATAAATCATAGTGCAGGAAAATATCCAGAGGGCAGACTTTGACACTGTTTGCATATTCAAATGTCACCCCACTCATAAAAGAAAGACAAAATGGTTTTTTTCTCTCAAAAATGTCAGCACTGGATTAGAAAAGATAATTCAGAAGTACTTCCACAGAATGATTACCACTGTCACCTACCTGCAATGTAGTTAATGAATGGGAAGAGGGTTTTTTTATTAGAAAAAAATTATGATTATTAGAGTAATTAATCAGCTGCTTGATGACAGCTTCCCTGAGAAAATAATCTCCAAAGGCCAAGTAGTTACAGCAGGGCATTTTTGTTGATAAAGCACCAGAAGTGCAAAACCATATTCTCTTACTAGTCGATATAAAAGTGCTTATGTGGTGGAATTACATTATGTTTTAAGTATCTGCAGATCTGTTGCACAGTGTGAGTTAAAAGATTCATAATCCCATTGGCTAAATGAAGGGAAGCTTCATAATCTTCTGCCCTCCTAAAAAATAAATCTCTTCCTTTATCTCATCCTTTCTCTGTCTTGTGTATTGAGGTCACAGTTGAGGAAAGCAATTAAGCACATGCCTAGATCCATCTCTATTCAAAAAAGCACCTGAGCACATGCTTAACTTTTCCCCATTGACTTCAATACTTATGCACATGCTTAAGTGATTTTCAGAAATAAAGATGGTTGGAGCCTTACAAGGTAAACTCTTCTTGGCATAGTCTGTTGCTTATGATGTAAATATACAAGCGACTAGCACAATGCGGTCTTGGTTGGGATTCTAGGGTCTATTGTAGTACAAAATCATAGGTTCATGCCAGAAGCAACCCTGGTCAGTTGTTTCAATCCTGTCCTATCTCCACTCTCTTGGCTTGTCTATACTGCCCTGCAGTTTGGACTATGGGGATGTGACTAATGGTGAATATCAAATTGGATATTCTAGGTACAAACTAAAAGATTCTTAGTTAGCACTAATGTAATCCTCTTCAAAGTCTGCTTTAAGTAAGTGAACGTCACCGAGAACATATGAATGTTGAATTCAAAATTTACAAAGAAACAGATTCATCTGGATTTAGTTAATTTAGTTTTCTGGTTCTGAGGTACCTTACTTTGTAAGATCTCTCCATCTTCAGCCTAAGGCCTGTTTCTGATCTCACTTGCACCCCTAGAAGTCTGGAGTGCCTCCACTTCAGGCAACGGAGTTGTAGGGGACTGCGAAATACTGTGTCACGGCCTAGCTAGGGTATTTCCGCTTTCTCGGCGGCCTTGTGAAAAGCCCCTGCTTGCTAAGTGGCCGGTCATTGTAGGACACGGCATGCCAGTTATAGCTTGCTTTTAACTGGTTGAAACCAGTTTGTATGGCCTTAGGCCAAAGGGCAGACACAGCCTGTGGGAAGTCCCTTCTTGCATATGTATGAGTTGCTTTGTATTGTGTATATATAGCTGTATGCTCCCGGTCCTGCCTTTGGACTCTGACCCAGGCCGAGCTGAGCTTCGGT
>NC_133772.1:12116164-12157915 GCF_003597395.2 Chelonoidis abingdonii
TTGAAACATTCCAGCAAGCTACACACATGTAAATACAACCAAAACAACATAAAAGCCTATATTGTTTTTCTACCTGTACTTACAATTTGGAAACAGAAGATTAGAAGATAGAAAGAACCTTCTCATAGCTGAGAGACAGACAAAAGACTCAGACCCCAAAAATTCCCTCTCTGACTTTGAAAAATTCGGTTTCCTGATTGGTCCTCTGGTCAGGTGTTTGGTTCCCTTTGTTAACCCTTTACAGGTAAAAGAAACATTAACCCTTAGCTATCTATTTATGACACACCTTGCGGGGGAAGCTCATAAAATATGTAAAGTCACCATTTATCATTTGATATCAGATCAGTTCCAATCTGTGAAAGCTGTCAAAGTATCAGAGGTGATGGAAAATTGCAAGTTGTTATTTTATTGGAAATAGATTTGGGGAGGCGGGGAGTTCTTTCAGAGTTTCCAGTAAGAAAAAAATCCAGCGGAAAATAAAAGAAAAATATTCAGTTTTCTCTTGAAAAACTGGAAAAATTTGACAAAACTGAAATTTTTCCATTTCTGATAGAACTTTTCATTGGGATTTTGATTTAAAATGGTACAGTTAAACAAGAAACCATCCAAGCAGGATTCAGTTATAGTCATGACTAAGTACTGGCTGGATCAATGTTTGGTATTTCCCAGAATATTATTCCTCCTCCCACTTCTTAACTAATTTGTGCTGTTTAAATTAATATTACAACATTCATTTGATAAGCTATTCATGGATATTATGATAATAATTAATGTGATCAATTACTATTCACTCAGATTAAAGGAATGTCAGGAAACTTTCAAGAGCTCCCAAACAAGCATCTATTCTTGAGCGTATGTATAGTCAAAGAAAGTTTAATCCATAGCCCATTTGAAGTCAATGAGAATCTCTCCATTGACTTCAATGAGCTTTTGATTAAGCCCAGTAAGTGAGCACAGTCCTGCAGTGTGGATCTTAAGCATCTTTGCCCCACATTGATTTCTCTAGTTCTGAGTGCACAACAAATCAAGATCATGCCCTCAACCCTCTTTTGTTTTTACCTTTAAGAAATAGAAAAATGTGGTTGCCTGATGCTTTCTATAGAATATGGTAATTATTCCATAAACTATTATTTCAATTAATTGTTCTCTTTGTCAAGGAGACCAGCCCACCCAACCATGCCAGAGCAGTAAAGATCACAAAGCACTGCCCTCAGTTTCCTGACTTTTTTTTACTTTGAATGGATTAGGTTTGCAAAATCCTCTTTACTGCAACAAAGGCACAAAAACCATGACACAGAAGTAACTTCAGGAGAGCCAGCAGCTCTGGGAATTTAATTTTATTTTGGATACCATCAATATTTCTGTCTTGATTGTTAAAGGGTAATAAAATGCCCCTTCCATTCTTGAGGAAAAAGAGGGGAACATTCATCTTGACTTTCACAGTTGGGACTCGAAGAATATTTAGGAGGCACCAGTAGGATCATCACATTCAAGAAAAGCACTGGTCTTTAAAGTGATGTCAGCCTCTTAATGCCATTAGAAAAGCCTCATTTTGGAAGCTCAGTGAAGAGGATCCCTTGAGGTGCTGTCTCTAAGAAAGGCACTTTCTAGAAGACAGAATCTCCAGAGTCTTTATATTGCTTCTCCAGGCAGAAGCTAGGTCCCAAAGGTACATGCCAGAGGATTTTTTTCCCCTTAGGAGAGGGTAGGAACAGATTGGACACTCTGAGCTGGGAACAGAAAATAAATCTTTCAGGAAGGTTATTTTGTATTTGGAAATTTTACATCAGAATCTAAATTAAATGTGTCTGAAGTAATGGAACTTATGTCTGGCACTATTTTGTGTGCACGTTTTTTTTTTTTTCATTATAGGTGACACTTACCCTCTCTCCCCGCCCCCCCAATAACATTTCTGCATGGAATGGTCTTAATCTTGAGACTGATTAATCAATCTCAGTGTCACACCCTTCCCATGAAGATGAGCAGTCTCTGTCAAGATATGCAATGCTAATTCACTCCATCCATTGGCTTCCCTGTCTCCCAACCCATGTGGCTCATTTGGTACTGAACTATAATATCTTTCTTTGATGTCTTGCATGGTCAGAGGGACCTATGAGCCTCCATCAAGAGTACAATCCCTGAACTCAATGCAAAATGGTGGTCTGCTTGGATAGATAATAGAGTTCTTAGAGCTTTTAAAGTGTGATGCATAGAAATCATTGCTAAAGACACCACAGGAGGCGCATTATGCTCTCACCGGATGAAATTTACTCCAGTTCAGAGGCCAGCACAAAGCCATTTAAACCCTCCTTGCCCCATAGCAACATCCCGCTGCCCCAGCTCAAAACCACCAACCTCTTTCTGTCCAGATGGAGTATAACATTTCACTAAGAATTTAAATGGGGCCAGGCCTTTGGTTGGCCCTCTGCACACAGGTAAATTTCATTCCATAAGGGAAATATTAGGCAGCTCTGAGTAATTTTTGATAAGCATTTTTCATGGAATCTATTTGCCATCAGTCTGATACAGAAAAGCACCATTAAAAAAAGAAGTGGGTGACCAGCCTCCATGACTCCAGTTAAGTATGATAAATTCATTGTACTGCTCTGCTGGGACCATGTACATTTCTACTGACTAAAACAAGTATGTGTTCACAGAAGACTAACTATTGCAGAGGGTAATGCATGAACGGAATGCTAAAGGCAACAGCTGAGAGATGTATTATTTACATATTTATTAGAAATTCAGTATTGCTTCTGAGAACAAGTCACTTCTGACTTGAATTCCAATAAGTAAACAACCCAATGGGCAAATAAGGGAAGAAGGAAACACACTAAAGTAGTTTACACATGCTAATACAGTAAAGCAACAACATCCTTAACATGAAACCATTTTGCAAGGCAGGAAAAAAATCCATCCTGACCCCCCTTGTTTGGTTAAACACCTAATAAATAAATAATAATGACTACAAATTAATTTAATTATATGCACTATCAGTTGCCTCCCAGGCGAACAGAATGCCAATTAATCCTTGTTTATTTGTAATACTTTGTGGTTTTGTCTAAATTGCCCTCTGGTTATGAACAGCACTTCTGCATAATCTGAACTATTGTTGTCATTCTTTTCATCTTTTTTCCTCTTGATATAGGTTTAGGCAGAAAAAAATCCCTCTGCAATTAGTGAGTTGGCACTAGAATTTAGAGATGTGTCTGAGTTTTCAGGAGCTTCAGATGAACCTTCTGCAGGATTCTCCTCTCATTTAAGTGTCTTTTACTCAAGAACAAACCCACTGGATTTAGTGGGGAACTATGTTCTTGTGATTAAAGTTCTGCAGTGAGACTGACTCATTCTGGGGTCAGTTCCCACCTCTGCAACAGACTCCTTGGACATGTCACATAAGGTATAATTGTCAGAAGCACCTAAGTGATCTAGGATCCTACGGGGGATATTTTCAAAGACACAAACGTCAGTGAGGTGCCTAATGCATATTCATTTTCAATGAGACTTCTACGAATCAGTGCCTATTTGAAAAATGGCTTTTAAGTCACCTAGAAGCTTTTGAAAATTTTGCCCTTTTTCAACAAAATGGAAATTTTTACAATTTTTTTTAAAGACATCTGTTTTCACAGAATTTTTTTTTGGAGGAGGGAACATTTCCTGACCAGCTGCATTGATACATATTAATATAACCATCTTTTCATGAAACACAGTGCAAATATTCAAATCTCTCACACAGAAAGAACATTTGATACTAACAGTGATTCAAGACATACCCAAAGGATGTCCAAGCTTCAAGGTCCCTTTTCAAATACTTTATTTACCTTCTGAAATATTTCCAGGTTGCTAGAGAGTATGAAATGATAAGGAAGAAGAAAAAAGATCTTGTAAAGGTAATAGCAAACGTAAAAATGCTTGAAAGTGTTAACAACACTAAAAACCATTATTTAAATTCATCAAATGTCATTTTGAAAAGAAGCTTTTGAAAATGGCCCTTTTCTGTATATTTTCTTAAGAAAACTCATTTGTAATTGTCAAGTAAAGAACACCTAGGGCTGTTGCCCCCACTAAATGTCAAGCTTCATAGACTAATAATGCCCCTGCTGTGCTCCAAAGTAGAAGGCATAAGGGAATAATAGTCTGGAACTCTCAGCAGTAGGCAAACACACCACACTGTACCTTCAACCAGACTGCAGAAAGTGGATGCTTTACAATTGAGAAAACGAAAGTTTTCTGACAAAAATTCCCATGCTTTTCTCCTGGTGCTTTGATCAGAGTCATTGAAGCTAATTTAAAGGAGGCAATACAGTGTCAGTGCCTGGATCCATTCGGTTCAGGCCTACAACCTTTTGGATTGTGGAAAAAAATTATTAACAGATGTGCCTTCATATATCCTGGCATATTTCTTTTGAATTGCAAAGCGGTCGCCAGCTTATTTGAAGTACAATATGTTTAACCTTCCAGGCACAGCTAGTTGTTAATTTCCTATGCCGCTATGAATCTATGATTTATTTAACAAATTTCCATGCAGCAAATAAAACAACATTTGTTCTACCTGGAGGGCAGTTTCCAAATATCACATAACAGGCAGGCATGGCTGCAACAGTTTACATAAGAACAATGGGTCAAGCTCTCAAAACAAATTAATAACTGGATACTTCACTTCAGAAGCCTCCAAGCAATGCTCCAGGTAAAATCATATGACCAACTCATAGAATAAAACGTTGAATTTCTAGCTGCAATCCTTTTGTGCAGCTATAATTATCATGTAGTCATCAGATTTTTTTTCTGACTGTATTTGTACCATTTAATATGTTGACAAACTGTAGAATACCAGCTCCAGAACACACACAGTTCTGATGGTTCAGTACTGAGAGAAGGACAAACTGATTTGTGTGAAAGAAACATTGACCTTGAACCTTCATCCAAACCACAAACCAAACTTGAAAGGAAACTTTTTTTTGAGGTTTGAAAAGTGGTGGTAATTTTTGCTGCTGTTGGCATTATACGTTTATGTTGTTGTCTCAGCACCTCCTTCTTTTAGCCAGAACAGAAGTGACAACATACCAGGTGTGTGTGTATAGATAGATATGCTATTTTTGCACAGCAAGAGCAAGAAGCTATCAGAAATCTAACAAGAAATCCTGTTCTTAGAAGAATTCCAGCCCATTTCAACACTCAGGACATTCAGATTCTTTGGCTAGGCAGCTATATTTATTAATGTTTATGGGATCCAAAACTCCTGCTATTACTGTGCATTGCTTATATCTATCACTCCAGCATTATAAAAGAAATAGGGTCTGTATCAGGAATGTTATATTGCAATGGCAAGGCTGGGCAGTCTGTACAAGGCTTGTGTTTGCTACTGAAAAGTTCCCATGTGCAGTTAAGGGTTGTACAAAATGTTCATTTATCCAGGAAGCAAACTCAGAATATGGTAGGGAAGGAGCAAATTAACTGTATGTTTAAAGAAATGGTTGGAAATCTTCTGCAGGAATGATTTTCTGATGGAAAATGCAATTTCTGCACAATCAAAATTTTCCGTGGAAAATAAATGATTTTGCCAATATTTTTCAATTTTCTTTCAGGAAAACTGAAACAAACATTGCCACCTTGCCTCATGGAAGTTGTAATTCAGTCCTCCATTCAATCCTATGAGCTAGGCTCCCTGGCTGGACTACATCTCTCCTGATGAAATTCAATCATCCTTCTGACTAAGTGGCCTGGTGTATCATGGGAAACACAGGGCTGCTGGTGCATCTTGGGAGATGTAGTTCTGCCAGGGAACCTGGCTCATAGGGAAAAATGGGGTTATCAGGCAACCAGAACTAGAACACCTATTGAGGCAATGCGACACCGTCAGAAAATTCATAGAATGATGTTGAACTGACTTGAAACAAAGCCTTTTGGGTCAGTTCAACATTCTGAACTGAAACATTTCCATTTCTGGAATGTCAAGATGTTTTGAGGCAATTGAAAATGTCAAAATAAACTTTTTTGACATTTCCAGATTTATCTTTTTTTTCTTTTTGAACTTCCATTCCATTAAAAGTTTTTCTGTTTCAGCATTTTGTCCTTATTCAGGAGGAGAGCAAATGCTGAACAATTGGAATTTCACATAGGCTGGATATTCTGATGTTCTCTCAGCTCTACCTATGTGTCAGTTTGTGCTTGCCAGCAAAGGCAAATGTGACATTTTGCTGTTACAAAAGCTTGTTTAGCACAGTGTTTGGAGTGGGGACTAAAGTTCTGGGGGATCAGTAATAGCATATGGAACATTTTCTCTGTAGGGCACCACTCCAAACCCATCCTCTGTCATTGTTAACTTAAAGACTTTCCCCTTCAGAGAAAGATTCAAATGGCCTGTCTGAAGTTAGTTGGCGGGTCCCAGTCCCATTTCTAGTGTGTCCACATGACCCAAACCATTACCAAAACTAGCACTGATTAGCCCACGTGTGATTCGCAATAAAGAGGCCAAGTATTGAGTGGAGACTGAACACATCCTTACCTTTTGAGGATACCTTCCTAGGAGAGGCTTAGCAAACATCTATAGGTGAGCATGTGGGAAGCTAGTGTAGCTGCTGGCTGTCCTGTAGCCAGATTTCCCTCCATTATCCCTATAGCCCCTTTCCTCAGCATAAAATTCACTAAAAAGTACAAACAATGAAAGAAATTCAAGCCAAACATGAAAAAAGAGGTCTATAAAATAAAGGTCAAAAATAAGATGCTCTCCTCAGATTAGTAGCTATCTGGCATGTTGTTTAAAAAGTGAATTTAAAATATAGGGAGTATCTGGAAAAATATTGGGCCATATCACAGTCTAGGTAGTTGAAGACATTTCTATCTTTTGTCTGGTTGATAAAGGAGCAGAATCTCTAGGGATGAAAATGATGGAAAGAGCAGAAACATGATTTTATTTTGCAGTGAGGTCAATCGCTGTGTTTCCAGATGTCACCGTGGTAATAAAACTTGTGTCCAATATTCATAGGCTGAAGAAAGAACTTCCCCAAAACAAACAACTGAAAATAGTCATCTTTGTCTTTTATTTGTTTTGTGTTATTAAAGCGACATGTCTGTGCTATCCGTGCATTGCAGAGGATTATAATGCAGGCAGGATGGCACTCCAAACCCAGTATTTGCTTAACTTGCACAACACAACAACATGTTTCTCTCCCTCTGTGTCTCTCTTGTCTTTCATTCATAGCAAGGAGATATACAGGACAGACTGACTGTGGAATCACTGTAGTAATTTCTGAATGATGTCTGAAGAGCTGATATATCCCTCCCTTTCCAGGGAATAAAAAGAGAAGTCACACAAGACTCCTGCAGTTATTGCTGGGCTGGTTTTTGTTATGCGCTCTATTCTAAATGGACAAAATATTTGGCACAGGCACATCCAGACAAACCCACTAATCTAGTAGCCTCCTAAGACAATAAAGAAACCATAGGACAAATTTGTTCAATTTTTGTGTCTTTTTTCAAATGTCTGTGTGCCAGCTATAACCTTTGGCTGACAGCTGCCTCATTAGGACATACAGACTGCTTTGTCTTCCCCTTGTATCCTCTTCAGCCTTAGTGTAGTGGGGTGAACACCTGCTCCAGCCCAGAAGGGATTGGAAAAGCCCTGCAGAGGGCTAGGGCTGGGGCTGGGCAAGGTAAAACCCCAGCTGATTAGGGTAAGTGACTGCAGCTGGGGCCACGCCCCAAACCAAGCAACTGAGCCTTATAAGAAGGCCAGGGAAGCCAGAGGGAGACAGGCCTGGCTGCTGGGGAACTCACCTAGGGGACCGAGAGTGAGACAGGGCAGGGGAAAGGCTATAGGAGCTGGGAGCCCTAGGCCAGCAACTCCCTACACTTCAGGGCCTAGTTCTAGGTCTCATAGGTATTGGGCTTGCAGAGGGGCAGCTGGAGGGGGGTAAAGGCAGCCAGTCCAAACCCCTCATTGCCTATGATGATCGGCTGATAGACTGCAGTCTGTGAGGGCTAAACAGAGACTGGCAGTAGCCACGACTGAGGCAATGTGGGGATAGGGGGTGAGGGTTCCCCTGGAGTGGGGAAACCCAGAGAAAGATTGTGGGGTACTGCAAGAGGCAGAACCCTGAGATAAGGGCACCAGGGTCCTGGGAGGGACATGGGGGCTAGTGGCAAGTGGATCACCAGCCTGCAGAGGGCGCTCCTGGGTCAAAGAGCTAATTCCCAGGGTGACCAGCAGGAGGCACCGCAGGGGTGAGTCTGTGCCATGCTACACCCAGAATAAACCCTTTCTGGGAAAATAAAAAGAGCAAAGGAAGCATTTGATAATCAACAAAATGGAGTGGTTGAGATAAAATACTAATATACACCACTCTAATGGTAAATTCCTCAGGATCAGGTTGAATTACCTGCATACATTTCCAGGCCTCTTTGTACCATCCCTGTTCCATTGCTATCACAAACAATTGCAGTATATGACTTCTTGATTCTCTCAAATGGTGTCTATATGGCTCCAAAAGGCCATGTAAGTAAACAAGGAAACTTTGGGGCTGAATCCCAACTTTATTTTGCAACTTTACATTAGTGGGACTCCATTGCTTTCAGTGCACGAGGGTAAAAGTGGGATCGTATTATGAAGACTCAGGCCCTATGTGTTTGGACATCCCTATGTTTGGAAATCCACACCAATCTTTCTGAACATATTCTCCCCCATCTTATTTATGCAGCTGAAATTATTGTTCAGCTGTTTCATTCTTTGCCCTTGGGTTGCCAGGAATTTCTGTTCCTAAATTGCACAAACGGTGTGACAGATGACTTGAGACAATGGCCTTGTCTACACTACCTGATTAAATCGAATTACTTTAAATCGATTTTATAAAACCGATTTTATAAAATCGATTTAGTGCATCCACACTAGGATTCTAAAATCGATTTTGTGCGTCCATGGCCCACGTCTAGCGTCGATTTCAGGAGCGGTGCACTGTGGGTAGCTGTTCCACTAGCTATCGCCATAGTTCCACGTTCTGGTTGAGAGCACCAGTCGCTGCTGGGACCAAAAACATTGGTTGCGGTGTGGTCGGGTCAGCTCACCCACTTCCTTGTGAAGAGCAGCAGCCAACCATTTTGGCGCCTTTTTCCTGGTGTGAAGAAGAGCAAACAGCCATACACAGCAAGCATGGACCTGCTGAACCGAGATGACCCTGCTAGAGACCAGTAACACAAGTCGGGCAAGTTTGTAAACACCACGCGCACGTCTCCGGCTGTCTATAGCTGACATGAACTGCAAAATTCAGAGAGAAGAGGGGTAAGGAGGAGGAGGGAGGATGGCGGCGGTGGCAGCTATGGCAGCGCAACCGACAAGAGCGATGTGATGACTGACGACATGGAGACTGGATTTATCCTAACACGTGGACCGAGCATTTTTTGGAGCTACTGCTGGTAATGGGCAAGCTTCTAGCCCATTGAAGCCGATTTTGGGCACGGGAAACAAGCACCAGACTGTGGACCGCATAGTTTACAGGTGTGGGAACGTTTCCCAGTGGCTGCAAAACTTTCGCATGCTAAGAGCACTTTCTTTGAACTTTGTGACTTGCTTTCCACTGCCCTGAAATGGCCATATATACTACAGAGAGAAGCTCCACAGTGCGAACGAGTGCATAGCCACTCTGGAAGCTTGCAACTCCAGACAGCTACCGGTCTTGAGAATCATATTGGAGTGGGAAAAATCTACCATGGGCTGCTGTGAGCAAGTAGCCAAAAAATCGTTACGCTGCTGCACGAAATTTGTGACTCTGGAAACGTTGCAGGTCAATAGTGGGATGGCTTTTGCTGCAATGGGATTCCCAACTGTGGAGGGGCATAGATGGCAAACCATATCCATTGGCTCCAGAGCACAGGGAACCAGTAACGTGAACCGCAGGGTTTTTCCAATGGTGCTGCAGCACTGGTGATCACAAGGGACGGTTTCACACAGCAATCCACAGTGGATAGCCAGGAAGGGTTCATGACGCTCACGTCTTCAGAAAACTCACTTCGTAAACGGCTGAGCAAGGATACCCCAGACCAGAAAAAAACAGTGTGCGATGTTGAGATGCACTGTCGTATATCCTGGGTGACCCAGCCTACTCCTTTGATGGCCATGGTCATGAAGCCATACACAAGCAGCCGTGGGACAGTGTCAGGAGCTGTTCAAACTAAGCTGAGCCAAGTGAAGGAATGGGTGGTAGAGTGTGCATTTGGGCGTTTAAAGGGGCGCTTTAACGGATCATATTACTCGCTCAGTACTTTCTCAGCAAAAGAAATGTCCCATTTGCATTTGCTGCTTGCTGTGTGCTCCACAATCCTGTGAGAGTAGGGAGACCTTCTGCGGGGTGGAAGGCTGAGGCAAATCACCTGGCCGCTCACACGAGCATGTCCAGACACACAGGCGATTAGAAAGAGCACACAGGAGGCGGGGCATCAGAGCAACCTGAAATAGTAGTTCAGCGCGGGCAGGGTATGGTGTGAACTACAGTGCTTGTTTCCCCTTGATGAAATCCGCTCTCTTGACCCTCTGTAAGCAAACCCGACCCTCCCCCTTTACTTACAGCTGCTGGAAGGATTTTAAAAGCAACTCCCCCCTTCGATACATCTAGCTGAAGGAAATAAGTCAGGATATCTTGAAAATCATTATTCGTATTAGAAAGTCTTTGTTATTGCTTAGATAATCATGCGTTTTTTTAAAATATTCCTGTAAAAACACCCTCGCCCCCATTTGGATGTATTCTGGATTAGAAAGTAATATATAAGGCACTGAATTATCTAGGTTTCTGCATGGTGTGCTTTTGGAGAGGATTGGAGGTAAGGAAACCATTGAAGCACATTGCCGCTTAATTTAGCCTTTGGTTGGGGCTGTCCATGGGGGAGTGTTTCTGGTGAAGAAAGCCTTCCCACATTCTAACACGTGCTGGGGAGGAGATAGTGGATACTTGGGAGCTCGAGGTGGTAAATACCATGGGCTGACAGTTGGCACTCTGTAACCCGCTGCTGTCTCGACGCATCACCATGCGTCTGAGGATCTCAGTGTGTCACAGCAGCAGCTCCATGCGTTCATCACGGCACCAGATCTTTCTGCTACACTCTATCTTCCTGCCGGTCTCCTGCGCACCGTCCTCTAGCCTGCCGTTCGTTCCTGAAACCGCCACCTCTGTTCTTCTGAGCCACTCTCATACTGAGCGGTCTCTCCTGTAACTACTGGTCATGGATCTTTCTTGATTTGCTACCAATTCTTGCCATCATTATGAAATGAGCTCTGTTAGCTGTGGCTTACTTCGCATGATTTCTGAAAACATTTAACTCAGTTCCTCTTTTCCTCTGCTTGTTGGCTAGCGCTTCCAGATGGGGCAGGAGTACAGACACAGTCGCCAGACTGTAGGGGGAGGTAAGAGAGTAAGAGAAGTATTGTAAAGATACATTTTACAGAACATGATTGTAGTCACAGTGGAATCAAACTATGCACTTAATAGCACATGTGATCACCTACAAGTTGAATATTTTGCATCTTTTATATGGAGAAGCTCTGTCCTGGGGTCAGAGCAACTGCACGAAGCAGGTTCCGTCCTGTAATCATATTTCGCTTCATCAGCCATGTAAGCGTCTTTATGTTTGACTCCTCCAGGCGTTCCCAGCTCCTCATCTCCTCCCCTCCTAAGGCCCTCCTCCACCCTCACGGAGCGTGGCTGTTAGCTGGGAAGAGTCCCTGCCTGCGCCATAATCAGACAGCGAAGCCCAACAAGCCTTCCTATGCTCTGTGAAGCAATGATTGTCCAAATTACGTCCATGCATGCCCTGGAGGGGGAAAGTTTTCGTTCAATGGGGGACCGGATAAGGCTGCCTTGCCCAAATCTAGCTGAAACAAGCTCTTTGATGTCCTCCAATATCACATTATGGTAGATTTCTTGAGGATTTTCACTCCATCGCCAGACTGTAACGACGTTTCCTGTAACTTACTGGCTAAGAGGATGACAACTGCATGCTTCCCAAATTTATAATAAGAAAGTGTTGTAACCATGATTGATAGAAAACATTCACTCACAAGAGGTCCCTTCCATGGCTTCACTGTCTGGGATTAGTGAGCGTGGTTGGGCGGGAGGGTAATTCAGGCTTCAAAAACAGCTTGGCCTGCTGTTGGTAATTGAGAGCTGTGGCTATCTGCAATTCTTCCTGCTGCTCATCTTCTATTCTTCCTCTGCAGAATCCTCACGGGTTGATTGATGCTAACCTGACGCTCTGAATTCACGGACGGGTGGGCTACTTTTGCCACAGCCCCAAAAATTGCATGCAGCTCGTCATAGAACCGCATGTTTCGACCTGCCCAGACCTCGTTGCCGTCTCTGTTTTCTGGTATGTCCTGCCTCAGTCTCTTTGTTTTATCCTACATTGGGCAACGAGTCCTCTCTTGTCTTTTTCAAATATAGCTTGGAAATTCTTGTCAAATGGTTCTCATTCTTTGAATAAGCAGTTCTGTAAGCACTGAATCGTCACCGCCAGATAGCAATGAGATCACGAGCTCTCGTGGCCTCATGCTGGAGCTCTTTTCTATTCTCAGTGAGCCTGATTTTTAAATGTGCTGCATGCTGTAGTGTCACCTGGTGGCCTGCTCAGAGCCCCACCAAGCTGGCCAAACAGGAAACTGATCAAAATCCGCGGCGGTTCCCTGTTTACCGGCCAGTGCATAGAGTTTTGCAGACTGCTGTCCAGAATGGTCATTGGTGCTCTCTGGGATACCTCCTGGAGGCCAGTAACTTCGATTTCCATCCACACTACACTAATTCCGAATTAGTAACATCGATTTTAGGGTTACTCCTGTGGTTTTGAAGGAGTACTAAAATCGATTTAAATAGCCCTTTAATTCGAATTACAGGGCAGTGTAGTGTGGACGGGTGCACCATTAATTCGAATTAACGCTGTTAAATTCGAATTTAAGGCGCAGTGTAGACAGGGTCACTGTCTTCATGCCTGCAGACTCAGACACTCCACATTGTTTGAGGAGACAGTACATCTAAATCGGGAGCTGATCGTGCTCACAGAAGGATTAAGTACCATGTAAATAACAGAGTGATAACATTTAGGCAGGCAAAAAGCATAATTAGTCAAAGTGAAGAGAATTAAGTGCATATCTCATTTGCTAAACCTAATGTCCATCATTTATTTTCCTTAATGAATCTTAGTGGGCAGGGAGGGAAGATCCCAGGTACACAAGAATGGAAGAGAAAGTCCTTCATAATACAGCAAAAAGAGAGCAGCGGTACACTCTCACACCCACACGAACACACTGCTCTGGTAGTGTGAGACTCCTCTTTTTTAGAGCAATACACACCGAAGGCAAGAGTAGTTCATTATGCATGATCCATTCAACCATTCATGCATCTATTCAGATGGCCAATCAGTGCCCATTGTGTTGGTGGGGTTGGTGATATGAAATTAGAATGGAACCACCAAACGGAAAGCTGCTGGGAGCCTCCCAGGTGTTAACAACTTTCTCTTGCTACTGATCTAAACTGGCTTTGACCTTGAAGTGAAAGACACTGTATCCTGTTCCCAATGCCCCAAGCCATCCAGTCTGCCCCACATGACTTCTTTAACATTAACTGGGTCTTAAAGGGAGAAACCCAGAGCCATACACTCAGTGTCTGATTCCACAAGTCCTGTTTGCTTGGTAACTGGTATTCACATAAATCATAGCACAAGCAAAGCTTTCTGTTTATAAAATAGTCAATATCATTTGAGAGGAGTTATTTTTTTCCCCAAGGAAACCTTTCATTTCAGTCTCAAAGGGAGTTGGGAACAAATTGTTTCTTACCATCAGCAGCCGATCACTCTGCTTGTTTAAAATGTGAGCGTCTTCAGAACAGAAAAACAAAACAAAACAACAACAAAAACCCCACCATTTGCTAAATGAAGCAAAACACCATAATAGGTTTAATGATGTAGATTTATCTCCTAACAGTTGTTTTGAGATCACAACAAATCATTAAAATCATTAACTCTCTGCGCTAAATTAGATTACAGATCTTCGAGAATGTCTGGCCAATGCATTTGCTAAAGTGCATCTCTTCCTACCAGCACGAATCACTAATTCCACTCAGATTCTTTTGCAAACAATGAACCGATTCAACATATTCCAAGTCATATTTAAAAATACTTCTGGGCACACTTGTTATTTTATTCTGGCATCCCATGCCATCTCCTGTGTTTGAGATTGCTTTCCTGGTGTGCCCAGTAACATGCCGCGATATTGTTCATGGGGAGCAACTAGTGGGAAGATGTTTCCAGTAATGTTGATAGGTGCAGCTCTATAATATCAAGAGTTGTGCTCACTTATACCAGAGCCAGGGAGTTTGGCCTACAGACCCCTAGTAGTGTAAGGACATCATGGTCTCAAAACTTTCTCAATCTTTATATAGGAGCTAAGTTATCTTCCAGCTAATGGGTGACAGTGTTGCTGCTATCATCTAGAATAACATGCTGTTACTGGGGCAGCTTAAAGCAACTCTTTAGGGCCTTCAGCTTTTGGGTCCTCCCATGGTCTTCTACTGATATGACAGTTTATGAGCTGCCACGATCTCTTCCTACATCAGTCAGACTAGAGGAGAAAGTATCCCAGATAGAATACATGCTGCTTGGAGAGAAACACATCTCATGGCTTTCTTCTCCAGGACCTGAGGCCTTTGTTGATGTTTGGCCAGGCCTGTACTGTTCCCTGTTACTCTTGTGGCATGGAAAGAATAGCCCTGGGCTGTGGATTCTGGAGGGAGAGAGAAGGGGTTGAATTCAGCAAGAGGAGGAAGGAATTCTCTGGGATTTCTCACCTCACATTTTTTTCTTTTAGTTGATTTAAATGAATTGGTGCAGGGAGAGCTAAAACCAAACTTTTCTTCCCACTCCATCTGATGTCTACATACAGCATCCTCAGACAACAGGCCCAACACATTCCCTATCCATGTCATAAAAGATTGGCCATAAGAGGAAAGAAGAGGCGAAATCCTGAGCTGGTATAAATGGACATAGCTCTATTCACTTCATGGAAGCTAAGTGGATGTATAAAAGCTCAGGGCCTCTGATTCTTTTTGGGCTCCTGTGCCAATGGATGGGGTGAGTGGACCAGATCAGAGTGATTTTGTGACTAGCAATTAAATCCATTCTCTGCTATTGCAAGCCCAATTTCTTTTGGCTTCTCCTAGGGCACAAGCTCCTTTTCCTTGTTCCTTGAGAAGAATGAACAGTTGCATGTCAAGTGGTTATAAGCTTGTGATTCAAATTCTTCATGTATTTTCAGTGATTATGGTTTTCTACCCCACACTAGCTGTGCATGGAGCTTTATAAACAAATCAAGTTCCTCCCTAAACCAAAGAGGACATTTTCAGTGATGACCCTGGTTATCCAGCCACTTTGCCAGTATAAGAGCTTCTCCAGCACAGGATGACCTGTATAAGATGAAGTGGGTATTCACCCACGAAAGCTCATGCTCCAATACTTCTGTTAGTCTATAAGGTGCCACAGGACTCTTTGCTGCTGTGTAAGATGGTGATTTTTTGTACTTACAAGGGTAAATATATTAAGTGGACAGTCTGGAACACTGAGTAGGGTGAGTGTCAGCCGTGATACACTCTTATCACTTAGCTTCACAGCATAAACATTAAGTATCAGCTGCTGCTGGAGGGAGGATTCTGGACTTGACAGATCAATAGTTGGATCTGATATGACACATCCTCTGTTCCCAGGAACTAGCTAGAGCAGAAATGAGGAAAAAGAGAAAAGAGAAGTGAAAAGAAAGAAATGAGAAGAAAACACAATTCTTAATGCACTCAGCTTTGAGAGAGCATGTTTGTATTGCAACACAAAGAATGGATAGAAACTGAAAATAATAAATGGATTTATTTGTATTATAGTAGCACCTAGAAACTTCAGCCTGAGATCAAGGCCCCACTGTGCTAGGCACTGTGTGAATATAATGAAACAAGTGTCTTTACCTCAAAGAGTTTGCAATAAAAATGTGACTCTTCACCTCGGTCCTTAACTGTAATAGTCTCATCTTGCAAATCTGTCTGTCTGCTTATCTGTTTGTCTATCTGTGTCCAAACTTCTAAAGGATGCTGTGGACCACAGATCTTGTCTTCTTGCCTTTTAGAGACCTGCCTTCCTGATTTATCATAAGGCTCCATGCACACCTTTATAAACTCAAACACTCATATTAATTATGTAGAAAGCAGAGTACTGGTCTGTGGTTCCGTTTTGTATTTCCCCCCCTCTGAAGCCATTTGTTAGTATCTCTGTCTTTCTCATTTTAAAATTGATTTATTCATCTTTCATACTCCCTGAAGCTTTCGTCCTTTCCCTCCCCCCTCCATTCTATCTTCCCCGCACTTGCCATGTGAGACAGTTTAATCTTTGATTCTGTATAAACCATGGGAGATTTCACCCTTGTTCCCACTGTGTTTCGGTGCAGAGAGCTTCACGCTTATTAAAAAGCGTATAATTTGGGAAATGTGAAAAAAGACAAAAAAAAATGAAGAAGAATTGTTTATTCTTTTTAGTGGAACAGAGGGGAAGTCATTTAAAGGAACATGAACCCCACTATGTGGCTAAGCACATTAATGTGTCATGGGAAATCCTAGAGCAAGAGGAAGTTTGATGGAAGCATTAACACCACTCCCTTGATTGCCAGAGCTTGGGAGAGTGGAGGACACAGCATGTTCTGCTCATGGAGCACAGGGTGCAGCAGGATAGCAGGGTGCCAGAGCAAGGAAATCTGGGGGGCGGCAGAGCCTGTATGGAAGGCTGGGGAACCTGAAGAGGTAGCAGTATACCAGGTCTCTTGGCATAGTCAAGTATTAGCCTGGCAGGGCTAGTCATTTTCACTGCAGAACTGGTGGGTTCCAGAAGGAGTCAGTATGACACTGGCAGACCAGGTGCCAGTTCATGCCAAGGTTCCTAGGTCTCAGATGAACACTGACAAACACATAGCTGGAGACAGTCTGGCTCACGTGTGTTGATATTGGTAAAATAGCTATTAGAATGATAAGAATGTGTTTAATGTTTAGACTTTATGGAATGCTTGTAAATTGCTGCATGCATTAATCTCACTTTTAATATCTGTATCCCATGTTATAAAGGTAACATGTAAGTGTTTGCTCTGTAACTGTAAATCACCAGACAGGAGAAAAGCATTAACAATTGTGAAATACTAGTTTCCAACAAGAGATGATATCACCTGCCTAACAAAGAAGGTTCATCAACAGGGAACTTTCCTCACAGTGTGTTTGCATTATGGATAAAATGGGGAAATTTTGCTGGTAGATGAGCTCCCTGAAGGTCAGTTGGGCAAAAGGCATTCAGAATTAATCAATGCTATTGAAATCAGGTCTCCTAAGTTAACATACACTGAGGGGAAAAACAATAGCTTGTCCAATGTGGGCGTTTCAGAGCTGATACTGTTCATTATGAGCTAGTAAACAAAAACATTATGCTTGAGGTACCATAAAATGAGGGAGTTGTACATTTGTATAGTCCTTTGCCTGGTCAAAGGATGGTATACTGACAATAGAATCCTGATAGCACTCCATCTGCTAAGCAAGGTGAGGTAATAGGTGTAGAGAATTATCCAAGGAGGCAAAGCCAGAGTTTGGACACTGATGTCCCTATCACTCAGTCCTAGCTTCATACATACTGCTGTGATTCTCGATCCTTTGAGTCAAACTAATCCCTGGTGCAATTTCACTGAAGTTGCTTTTTATTTTGCTTTTGGGTCAGAAGCCAAAGTACCATAAAAGAGGTTTTTCTAATGGTTTTTCCAAGCCAGAGGCCACCAATGAGTCCGGGAGATCTTGGTCGAGATTTTCAAAACTGTCTGTGGGATTTAGCAAGATCTGGTGTTAGTTTTAAATGGAAAATGTTGACCCTTGTGAGGGAACCTGTTTTCGCATGGGAGTGCTAGCCAAATTTGTAATCCAGATAGGTTTGAAATTAACATGCAAACATTTGACTGGCTTTATCCAAGCTGAAACGTGCCCTTTTGAGGGTACATCTATTACCTTTGTGATTCTGATCTCATGTACACTAGTTTTAATCTGGTTTAACAGCGCTGAGTTCCATGTGGCTCTGTTGTTAATAATAATCAGTAATAATGTTTATTAAAGTGTATTGTAGTAGCACCATTGTGCTGTACACATGTATAACAAAGAGACAGTCACTGTCCCAAAGAATGTACAGTCTAAGAGTAGGCTATAGACAACAGGTGGCTAAAAGAAACATACAGGGGGAACATAAAGTAACAACAAGACTATAGTGATTGGCTTGACAGCTAGTGATCTCAGCACACCAGCTGCCTATCCATTGTATTCCAGGTACTTCTCATTGACACTAGTGTAAGTGTGAAAAGACTCCAGCCTGGTCCCTGTCTGAAAGTGTCAGATCCTTGGTTTTGTTCTCTTACTTCCTTCAAGTTGCATTTCATTTTAAGGAAGAACGTGTGAATAAACTACAGCTGAGACTCTTTTGTACCTATGTTTTCATGACCTCCAATGTGCTACTAAAAAGGGGTGCTGGAACACTATGTTTAATGAGGTCCAGCTGGCTGCTGTGACTGTTGTGCCAACTTGCCTCCTGTCCCCAGAATGTTTGTGACCACTGCCAATTATATGCCTAAAAGCAGAACAACTTTGCTTTTAAATCAGATGCCTGCTGCTGTGCTACTTGTTACTTGCTTCCACACCAACCATTTCTCCCACCCGGGATCCAGAAAGTTGTCATCACACAAATGCACCAGCTGATGCTAATTACAACAAAAATAAATCTCTCTTCTTTTTTTTAAATTCCCAAGATGCGCAAGACTTTTTCAGAAATCAATAGTATCAGCAAAATCTAAATTTACTGTCTTTCACTCCTGCAATATGTGTTGACACCAGGCTGCAGCAGCAGTTAGTTAAACAGACAGTTAACGTTTTACCAGCAGTTTGCAATAGATACATTACAAAGGCATATTTTTTCAGTGTCAGATCTGATTCCAGAGCCTTTTTCCCACACCTCCGTCTGTTAAATATGTTATGCTGAGATGAAAATAATCCTGTTTTTATGTTGGTATGGCCATCATTTCCCCTTCCTGTAAATGTTTTCCCTTCTGCCCATTCTATAAGAAACATTTCTTATAAGGAGAATGAGGAAATTGTCTTGATCAAGGGCTGCAATGATTCTTCTTAATTGTTGTCTCTGGCAACCTGGATACTGCAGTGATGGGTGGATTACAAATGCCTAAATGGTAATTAATTTTCATGATGAAAACAATAGGTGAGCATACAAACACTGTAACTGAAGAAGTAGAAATGCTGAAATCCAAGTTTTCATGTATTCCTTTCCTCCATCCCTGCCACCACAAAAAAATATCAGCAGATAAGCGAGGAATAACAAAAAGCAATGATAATTATATACGCTACTGAGAGAAATCCAGCAGCTTCAGCTCACACAGATTGGTGAGAAATAGTTTTTCCTTGTCTCTCTGTGCCTGAGTTTGCACCTCTGTGTGTTTCACTTGGAGGTATGACTTCATAAACTCAAAGTTCAAAGGCAAACTGCCAAAATTCACTGAGTTTCACGTGTGTGTGTGGTGTGGGGGGGCATTTTGAACCCAAAATCACAAATCATTCTGAGAGTGCTGTTCAGGTTTGCCAAAGTGTTCACAGTAGCCGGTGAGTGAGCCTCTTCGAAGGTCACAGTCATGTGGTCATTCACCCCTCACTCTCTGTCCCCGGTAAGCTGGAATGGGTCTATTATACTTCAGAAGGAGAGTGAGCACAGGCCAAAGAACCCAAACACAGGACAACAGGACACAAAGAGCATCCAAGAATCCTAGCAAGGAGAGGACCAGAAAGGAGTGGGACCAAAGAAGCCCCTCAGGATGCAGACTTATAAAAACTTTTCAGAGAGACCTCCTGTGTTTTAGATAAATATATCCAATATCAAGACCTTCCCATATTAAAAACTCAGAATATAACCATCATAACATGTGAGAGCTTATTGCGGGCTCACGTAACTCTGCTGAATTTGGAGACCAGAATGGCCTATTCCCAGCCATTGGGCTTTACCAGACTCTCCACCTGAAATCCTGGTGCAATTAAAATCAGTGGCAAAATACCCATTGACTTCAGTGTGGCTCCACTGACTTTCTACATTTTATGGAGTCACCTAGTCTGTTCCCTTCTGGTAAGGTACAATTGTCCCCTACAATGTGGTTTCTGAGGCTTTTTCCTGTTTAGTTTTAAATGTCCACAGGAAGGGGACATTCTCCTTCTGTTAAGAGACCATTCCACAGTCTCATAGACAGGTAACTGTCAGTAACTTTTTCTGATGTTGGCCCAATTCTCTACTGCTTTAACAGTATTCACTGTAAGTACTTACACTTCTTCCATTGACTTCATTGGAATGACACTGATGTGAAACTGGTGCAACACAATGGAGAAGCAAGCTTACTTAGCCTATATTTTCATTTTCTCATTTTCATCTGATTTTCTCTAGCTGTATCCCTTTGACCATGCTAAATAATCCCTCTCCTTCTACATTCATTAAATATTAGTAGCCTGCTATGTTCCCACTTCACCTCGTTTGTTGTTGCCCAAACAAGCTATGCATGCTTTCTTCCTTTAATCTTCCCTCATAAATCAGTGTCTCCGGCCCACTAATCATGTTTGCTGCTGATCTCTGAGGTTTCTCTAGCTTGTAGTTCGCATGGGCCTGATTATATGTTGTCTCATCATATAGCGCAGTGCAAACTAGGAGTGAAATGCTCCGACTCTGACTTGGTAGCACATTACTGTCGCTGGGCCAAGATGTGAATACTACACAAAGGGAAAGGAACTGGAGATTTGGGCTCTGTCTTTCTGCTCCTAAGGATGCCCACGTCAGAATGCAGCATTCCAGATGCAGCAATCACCACTGTCATACAAGGAGGGATTTTTACTTCCCTGCCGATTATTTTCCTTCTTCCCTGACATCATACATTTGTCATCCACTTTGAAGGGAAACAATTGTCCAGAGAAATATGGATCAGCAATATTGACACAGATCAAAACATCTCTCCCAACTCTGCCTCCTGTAAAATACACACACACAAGAGAATTGTGTGCCAAGAAACATCATCCAAACTATTCTCAGAGAGCCAGTCACGTTATTGGGCTTTGGATCACACTCTAGCAGGACATATTGTATAAAGATGTGCAAATCACCACACCATGACAAGCATCCTCATTTGCTTTAGGACTCCTGTAACCAGCATAGCAATGCCAAGTTATTTTAGAAATGGAGGAGGGTTAACCCAAGCGAATGGGCAGGTGTTTCACCCTTTATAGGTTTGTTATTACTGGTATGTGTAGCCACCTGGTCTGGGGCAGGGAAAACTGTTCTTTTGCCTCCCTATAAAGGAAAACAAGCAGCCCAGGACAGGGGTTGTGAATCCTGGGATCTGTCAGCATATCTGTCAAACAGACGAGTGTTCCCCACCCACAGGGTAGGTTAGATTGCTGTAATAGATAAGGGATGCCAAGTGGTCTTTGTAAGTTACTTTGAGTCGGAAATGGTCACAAAACAAAGCTCTACTGGAAAATGCAGATTTTCTACCATTTGTGAAATTAACTCCCCTAATTAACTTACACATATGAATGTAGTTAGAATGAAGACATTAAGTTGATTATCTAGAAAATTGCTACCTTGGTAGATTCCCTGATGCCACCATTGCCTCTAATTATGCCAAGAATTAAATTGAGGGATTACTGTGGCGTTGTTATGTCACTGCAATTGAATGCTTGGTGATGGATCACACAACTTCCCTCCTTGGCTACTTTAATTTTGGCTGGTGACTCTGGCTGGGCACACAATGTTCTTTTCTTTTGGTTTGGTTTGGTGTTTTTTCCCCCTAAACAGAAAGATAGTATCATTGATTATGAAAAGAACCTCTCATGTTCTCTTAATGAATATCCTGCAATAAATATCGTTAAGAATGGTATGGTATCACATCTGGGACCTTCTACATTTGCTGGACTCAATCCAGGCCACACTGAAATGAATGGAAAACTATGCTATTAACTGGGATCAGAATTTGGGGTAAAATCTTAAGAAGTGGCTAAGGGACGTAGGTGCCAAAGTTCCAGTTTCAGAAAGGACTTGGGCACTTAGGGTCAGATTATTTAGATGCCTAAAGGGCAGAGATAGGTGCCTAGTGGGATTATCAAAGGGCCTCAGCACCTAATTTCTATTAAAATAAACAGGAGTTTGGCACCTAGCCATTTTTGAAAATCCCACGAGGCACCTATCTGCATCTTTAGGTGCCTACATACCTTTTAAAAGCTGGTTCTGTGTCACTGATAATTCTAAACTTTACCATAATACAGATAAATAATAGCACTGCTAATAAAAAAAGAATCCAGTTTAGATCCAGGGCTTGGCTTTTCTACAACTCAACATATGATCTATGTAGCTGATGGGTTCTTTTCTTTCAAGAGAGAAAGTTCTAAGTTCTGTCTTTAGAAACAAAAAGGCTTTGTTCAAATGTTTTTTAAATGATGTGTCATGTTAGATCACATCAGCTATAATACACTGTGATAGCTGGGACCCTGAGACTGAGAAATTTCAGAAATACACAAAAAATAGCAGCCTGCTTCTGGAGTTTGCTTGACAGTGAAGAAGCAAAGTGACACTGCCTGAAACTGTGGCCTTGAAAACTAAGCATGCCCCAAAGTTACCCACTGTTTTCAGCTTTGAATAAGATCATTTCAAAATGTACAGTGTGCACTGATTTGCTGTCAGCTTCAGATGTTTTGAGCAATTTATTTTTCTGCAAATAGAACTGGATAAAAAGAAAATCCAATACACTAAATAAATTTTGCCTCAAGACAAAAGGAGAACTGGCAAAATTTGTCCTCAAACCTATTCAGAGAACAAACAATAAGGAAGTCTCCTGGTTGCAGTTTTGCAAATGAGCCTGTATGTCACAGGTGGAGGGAGCTGGAAGCAGAAGACAAATTCAGCTTGCTGTGTCACTTGGTTTCAGTCAGCTCAGCCTCCACTTTGTATATTCCTGTTTTCACAAGAGGGGACCTGAGAAGGGGAGACTGGAGAAGAAACACCCCTCATAAATCTGAAATAGCAGTCTGCCCCAAAATAGGCAGATTTTATCCTAAAATGTTTTGGTTCATGTTTGGTTGGGGTGATGTTCTGGAATGGAGATGGGAACTGGTGTTTATGGCCAAATTCTGGTCTCAGTTACACTGGTGTAAATCCATCAACCTCAGTTCAGCTACTTTGATTTTACATAAGTAAAACTGAGAGCAGAATTCAGCCATACATTTATGAAAGCCTGCTCATCCCTGCTTCTTGGGGATGGGGAAAAGGCATAAAGGAACTGGAAATGCAAGGATAAGCCATTCTTTTGACATCAAAACTCCATTATTGGCAAAACTTCCTTAGACTAAAGAGCGTGGCTTTAGTTGACTTGCACTGGATAATATCTCTCCATTCCTACCAAAGTAACAGAATTCCAGCTATATCTGATTTCTAGCCAAGAGCTACCATTTTATCATTGCACTTCAAAACAGAGGGGCCCAATTCAATTTATCAGCTACTCAAGTCTGTATTAATTGCCATCTATTAAGAGCTACAGTATTTCAAGCTATGCAGTAACAAACTTTGGAATGTTTTATTATTATTATTATTATTGGCAATTAGCTGCTGTAATTATCTTGCTAAACCCTATTTGAATGAGTTAACTAACCTTCTGGATTTAATTTTCTGAATCTCTCAGGAATTGATAATGAAAGGCCTTGCATACAATCCTCCTTGGCGGTCAGATGGGTGGCCATGAATGGGTCAGCAGAAGGGTAATTTCTTCTACATTTGCCCTAAGGTCTGGTGTTTGACCAATGTTGAGGGGAAGGATTCTCTAGTGGTTAAAACACTAGCCTGTGGCCACGTCTATACAACGCGCCATATCGGCGCGTTACAATCGATTGCTCGGGGATCGATATATCGCGTCTCATCTAGACGCGATATATCGATCCCTGAGCGCGCTTACATCGATTCCGGAACTCCACCAAAACCAACGGAGTTCTGGAATCGACATGGCGAGCCGCGCACATCGATCCCGCGCGGTGAAGATGGGTGAGTAGATCGATTTTAGATAATCGATTTCAGCTACGCTATTCTCGTAGCTGAAATTGCGTATCTAAAATCGATTTTCGCGCGTCGTGTAGACCTGGCCTGTGACTCAGGATAAGCAGTTCAATTCCCAGATCTGCAAGAGACTTCCTGTGTGATAGCCACCTAACTCCGTTAAAATCCATGATAATGAGAATTAGATGCCTAAACAAATTTGAAAATCCCACTAGCCTCCTACCTGCATTTTTAGGCCCCTTAATACACTTACAAATCTGGTCCTGAATTTCTCTGTGCCCCAATTTCCATTATATAAAATGAGGATAATAGCACTTTCCTACCTCGCAGGGATGTTCTGAGGATAAGTACTTCAAAGATTGTGAGGAATTCTGATACTCTGGTATGGGGGCCATGTAAGTATCTTAGATAAATACACTATGATCTTGGTGTCACGACACATTAATGACCTAGGTAATATACAGTCCATATTTTATTCACTTATCAGGACAAACACATTAAAACCCATCTATTTATCTAATATATGTATGCTCAGAGGGGTAAATGGATACAAGCGACAGGGGACACATAATCAAACAAGAACAACATCTGGAGAGTGTCATAGATATAAGAACCATGATGTTAAATCCTCTGGCACCTGTAACATGAACAAGATGTTTCTTGTCTGAAATAATATCAAGGCTTCTGTCTGCATGAGATAATTAATTAAAAATCTTCACTTCTTTTGGTTTTTCTTTGGCTTTCTTTTCATTAAGTAGGAACCCGACAAAAGAACTCTTACTATTTTATTATTAATTATTAGTGCCTGTGGACATCAAATCAAGAGCCCATTGTGTTAGGCTACGTAAGAATAAGAGACAATCCCTCACCTAAAGATTTTATAATCTATATCAAGCAAATAAAGGGAAATATTGTTATCCTCTGTGCCTCTTACAGGGAAATTAAGTGACATGGCCAATCACACCTATACATTATAGTATATAACTATGATCTGTATGGAACATACCTAAAAAACAACCTCAGAATTATGGTCTACTTGAACAGTGCCCTTCTTTCGATTCACATTCACATAATTCTAGATATAAAGAATTGAGAAGTCACTCTCCCCCCACAAAAAATCGGTAGCCCATTGCCACAAAACTATACTAATTTTGTCCCATTGCTGACTTCCTTATTCCCCATTAGCTCATTTTTTTTCACCAGTCACCTCTCATTTGCACTGCCAAATGAATAAATCAGGTAACATTAGAAGCAAGAGATATCTGAGCATTTGATTTGTAAACTGACAAGGAATTAACAATTTAACCCTGTCTCTCTTATACTGCTAATTTATCAGAAAGATTCTCCATTTGGTCAAGATCCTCAATCATTACATTACTTCTTTAATACTTTTATTTTAAGCTCCTGACCTTTCCTTTGTCCCTTAGTTGGATCGGAGACATAATAAGTTGCTATTTGTCTGGATATCAGAAGTCTGGCTAAATACTATCAATGGCCTTAGGGATGTGGAATGTTTCAATTTAGACAGATACAACCCAATATCACAGTTCTCCAAATGTCAGAAAGTTAATTATAGACTCTAGCCAACCTTCTTTCTTCCCCTTCCCATTCTGTATAATGTCATGTTTGGAGACTTAATTTAGAAAACAATCTCATCCAGAGGACCAGTAGTAAAAGCTTTGCTCAATAGGCATGTTGAGTCCTGTCCTGTGCATTGCTACTTAATTCTGAAATCAACCAATATACAACGGCATAGTATTCCTTGCTACTTCTTGTCTTGAACTGTTATGCAGTGTTGCTGTGCACTGTCACTCAGGTGCCACCTTGCTCCTTAGGGGTACAGTCGATGCATTTCAGTTTGGGGTTTGGATTGCAAAATGCTTTAGGAGCCTTTGGGAAGCAAGCCATTGTGCAAGGGTGTGCTCTTATTAATGATTTATTCAATTATCTGTTTATTAATTTACATCAATATTTGATGTTGCTACAATATTTTCCAACAAACACAGTAACAACGTATGTCACTATACCCACTCAAGTGGGTAACAGTATAGTCATGCATATTATATAATAACATGCATTCATGGTTACTCTAGACTGTCTCCTCTTCAATGCATTGGCAATAGATTGTGCATCAGTTACCTGTGTGCAATAACCTTAATGGGCTAGATTTTCAAAACAGCTCAGCGCCCACATCTGGGGACAGATTTTCCAAACAGTTCAGCTCATTGGGTTTATGTTGGGTGCTGACCACTTAAAAAAAATAGCCATATTGTAATTCTTCCTTGTGATATGATAGTATTGGTGTTTTTAAGCCAGAGTCTGAACACATTTTTAATGTATTTTACATTGATTGTTATGTTAGCCTACTATAGTCATTATTATTACATTTTATTTTATAGGATTCAAAATATCCTTAGCTTAAAGGGGTGCTTATTGTCTCAGGGGATTGATAAGAAAAAGAATGTTTCACTTCTGTATCACCAGTTAAAATCCAACCAGGTGACCAAAAATCTTTACAGTCTGACAGAAGCTTAGTGACCTATGTGAAATGAATCAGTTCATAGCAGATAGAGGTCCCTCTCACCGAAATCCTAACAGCAATTGACACTACTTCTCACCCTTAGTGCCATTCATTCCCAATAGACGGGTTATAAGAAGTAAGGCACCAATTTTGCAAGACACTTGACTTCAGTGGAACTTAAACATATACTTAAGGGCTCTGCTGAACTGGGACTTAAATGTGCATGAAGACTAACTGCTCCTTCATTCTTAGAAGTAGTCCAGCTAAGCTGGGAGTGAGTGGCTGTGTAGCTGGAAAAGGGAGACTGCACTTACATTGTTTGTTTTCCACTGGTTCTGAGTTGAAAGCGGGGGGAGGGAGGCGGACTTTGGTCACCAGCACTGTCAATCCAACAACTTAGATCAACAATAAATTAATGGGCCAGTTCTCCAGAGGTTCTATTTATTTTTCTGTCTGTACTTCATCTTCAGTAGGATTTGCAATTTTTCAGCAGTTTTCAGGATTTGCCTTATTAAAAAATGAAACACAGCCTTTGAATCAGTTTATGTTCCTCATCTAAAATAAAGATACTTTCCCCCTAGAAATGGGGAACGTCAAGTCATTTTTCCCATTCACTGATGGATAGGATTCCTAATGGACTCTGGTGAAGAAAGCCCTAATTCTGTGCGCTACAACATACTTAACCACACTCAGTACTTTCATTCCTCTTCATTCTTTACCACTAAATATTTTACTATCAAAGCTACATGCACCTGATCTCACTCTGGAATTTAAGAGTGCCAGTACATACAGTTCCTTTGTACAAGAGGAGACACTTAACCTTTCGGAAGAGAAGAGATGTTTTTAATCATTACTTCTGATTTGCACATACTGAGCATGAAGCCTAAAGTCTGTAAACATCTCAGGCTTTTTGAGGAGTGCTTTTTTTAAAAAAATTATTTCTAACCTTCTGTTTTCAGATTTATTTTTAATTCTAAGATTGAAACTGCGAGTTTTGTTGCACCCCTTTACTGACTGAGCTCCACCAACACAAGCACCCAGTATATCATCACAGGCTGCAGACCATGCATCTAAAAAAAAATAAATGGTGGAGCCACTCAGACCGGATGGGGTGGAAAAGCAATTTGTTTAATGCATTCTATTGATCTTAGGCTAAAATACTCAGCGGCTTAGAGACAGCACACCCCTATTTTTCTGATGGAAAGTCAAAATCACTTACAGAGGCTTTCTGTAAATTCAAAATTAAATGGCGATAAGTCTATGGCACTGTCAGCTGAAAATTACTGGGTCCCTGAGAGGCAGATTATACAGGGTTTGTTTTTGGCGGAGCGCTTTGCAGATTCCCTTGATACTGATTCTCTCAGTGGGTACATGTCTCCTGTGCTTTTCAGAGCATTTTCAAACCCAAGGGCCCTGCAAAATTTGCACATGCAATCGCTGTGCCTGCACCCTCTTGGGGCCAGATCCTCGACCCCACCAGGGCCCCTTTGTGGTAGCTCTATGCCAGCACCTCCCTGTTCCATAATGTAGGGGGGATGGTGAGGTGGTAGGGGGCATTCCAGGAACAAGAAGTGGGATATTACAATAGGATATTACAGACTAGCTAACATTAGAGCAGCCTATAGGCTACTTTAACGTGCAGCCCAGCTGAGTATTCATCTGTATGTGTTCATGTCCAGAAGGGGTGTTTGCATGTGCCCATAACAGGTAAATGCTCCATTGCCTGACTTATAAAGACAAGAACCCACTTACGCATGCAAACGTGGTAGTTCAGTGAGGCAGCTGTATCCTGGAGGACCAACCAGCAATCTGGGACTCACAAAACCGCGGTTCTTCACCGCATCGCGGTTACTCGGTGACACTGGACAAGTTATTAAAACCCAGTTTTCCAGAGGCTGCTTCTTGTTTTAGGTGCCTCGGTTCATGAGTGCCCACCTTAAGCTATGTGGAGCCAGATTCTTAAACAATCTGATCTTCTAAAGAGCTCACCTCCCATTTAGGCACCTAAGTAAAGGGCTACGTTTTTAAAGGAGCTCAGCGTTCAGCCTCCAGCCAGCATGGCCAAGCAATCCTGACAGTCAGGCTCTTACTGTGGACACTGAGCTGTTTTGAAAATATTGGCCCTACTGCCTGAGCATCAGCAGCTGCGTTTGACTTCAGTGGGAATCCTAGGTGCTAAACATCTCTGGAAATCAGGCACTTCATAGGCCCACAAATTTAGATGTCACTTTTCATATTTGTGACCTTAACCACGTGGTGCTTCAGTTTCCTACCTGGAAACTGGGAGTAATGATACTTTGAAAGCACTATGAAATCTGTAGCTGAAAAGTGTGTTACCAGTGCAAAGTGTCAAATATTTATTTTTATTTATATTCACAGTTTTCTGTCAGGGCTGGGATTCCCAAAGGAAATAAATATACGAAAATGTCTGCCTGGAACTCTAAAGAGCTGATTTGGCTTATTGGATTCTAACTGAATATTATGCATAAGGCCAGGTTCAACACTAAATATATTCTGTGCTCACAAGTTAGGAAATTGAGATACAAAGCAATGTTTTTTGCTTCCTTTATTCTTTCAAAGCTCTCTGCACCTGCCATGCCTTCTTATTTCATGCCAAATTACAGGGCTCCTCTTCCTCAGGCCTACAGACAATGTGATCATGAAAGATACTGTGTAGATAATAAATTAGGGGAAGAGCTGAAATCTGTCTTCTTAAAGTAGTCTTATTCTCTGTGCAGTCATCAAAAGCTCACACCACCTGTTCCCACCTGTTTTATTTTGCCCATTTTGTATCCAGCACAGGCCAACTTTCCTCCTGTCGGAGTCCATCCAAATACACTGATTGATAAATGCAAACAAATTATGAATGGAGAATGAAGGGCCGCTCAATATGCAAATGTGGAAAAGACAATCAAACCAGGTAACATCTAGTGAACTGCTCCTCTTTGAGATCATTCTTTGGAGGGACAGCTTTGTTGTATTCCATGTTACCAGAAGCCATAGGGTGACAAACTTGGGCACTCACCTTTACAGTTGCTTTTCAACTTGCCATTCAAAAAGAAAAAAAAGATGAATGATAAATGGTGGCTATATAAAAAAGGAACAATTTCTCAGCATTTCAGTGCAGTCCATTGTTCCACAACATGTATTCTGTTCCAAAAAGGGTGTATTTCATTCAGGCTCCTGAAGCACATTCACACTGTTGCAGTGGGGATACTGCATGATGAATAGCATGAAAGATGAGAGATTTGCAATGTTCACAGAGTTTTCTCATGTGATTTTCCATCCTCCTCAAATTCTACTTTCTTGCTAGTTTGAGCTAGTTTGGCTTTGTTTACATTCTCAGAAATATGTGGAAATACACATATTCTCAAATTTATTGCATGAAAGTATCTCTGTTCAAAAAAGCAGAGCCACTGTTGCAGGAAAATTGGCTGTTTTGGGCTTTGGTTGGGGAGGGGCCACAGTTGGGAATTTCTTGAAATTGTCTCTCCCACTGGAAAATGCTCTACTTTAATAGGAAAAATTATGTTGTTTAGAAAATGGGCCAATTTTCAAGGGACTCATGACATGCAATGAAAGATAAATTTTGAGTAGTTTTGCATTTCATTGCAAATATTTTCCTCCATTTAGTAGTAAGGCAACAATTCTGGAGATTTGTGAGTGTGGAAATTCATACTTAAGTAGCCTGGAGATGCATATGAAGAGGGACTCCATGAGACCAGGGAACTTGGGTTATCGATGAAGGAGAACAGAGAAACATTCCACATCCTCATGTGGGAACTCTCTAAGGTCTGCCGGAGAGATTCCCCAGCAATTGGTGGCCTCCCATGTAAGCCTTAGACTGATTTTTTTGCTGGGGAACAGTGTCTGATTGACAGCTCTTGTGAATGAATCCCACTTTATCCACAAGACAAAAAAAGCCTGGGCATTGGCAAGGCGGGCTCCCTGTCAATATCCTGTGATCAATGTGCATCAGTCATGTTATGGAGAAACCATAATTAAGAGAGCATTGTGCATGGCTCTGCTTCAAGCCTTGTCTTCCTGGCTGAGACTCCAAAATAGGAGGCCATTAGTGCAAAACTTGACCATCAAAATCTTATTTCATGTAGACCCTTCTTGTGGCACATCAGGGGTTTTCTACTTGCTCTGACCAGTTAACTACCATGATGGTCTCTGCACTGTTCCTTTCACTGCCATTTACACCAATCAGGGAGTGTTTGGCAGTACAGATGATGGTGACCCACTAAAACCTCAGACTGAAGTCACGGGAAGAGTTATCACATTCACCTCTGTTAAGGAAAAGAAAAAGAGTAATTTCTTTTGAAAGCTACTGATGAGATACTGCAATCACTCAGCAGCGCACAGAGCCACTAGGGTATTAAGTAAGCTAGGCTGATGGAAGCTGAATATCCCAGAGCCTATTTTTCTTGAAGAAGCTGGAACAGATGATGCCAACATTAAGAATTCCACAGAGGGACTGCAATCACAGTCTTAGTTGTTTTATTACTTTTGAGCGGTAGCCAGGAAACACGTAGCCAGCAGTTTGCCCACATATTTTGCATTCTTCTAAACCATAATTCTTGGTTTCAGCTGCCATGATAGTAAAAATGTATACATTGGAACCTGGTGTTATCGAGGCTCCAAGAAGGTGTGCATGGGGTTTTAAATGAAGGAGAGACCACACAGTGGGGAGTCCAGAAAGCTGGATTCTATTCCTGGCTCTGCCTTGGGCTCACAGTGTAAACTCAGCCAAATCACTTCACTTCTAGAAAAGAGCTGAGCTGTGAAATTCAGATCCCAACTTTCCCAAAGTTTGCAGTATTTGATTTGGAGATTCTGAGCCACAAGGGAGAAGTGAGTCTAGAATACCAGCTTAGACCATTTCTCATCCAGTCCTCTTTGGTCTTGCACTTCAATTCTGGCTCCAAATCAGATTTTCTGGTATTTTTCAGTTCTTATCTCCAAAAATTCTCTCATCGTATCTTTGAACTAGTTGATTTCAGCCAAGTCTTGGAATGGAAGTGCAGAGATGTGTAAATAAAGCATAAGAACAGAAGTGAACAAAACCTCTTTTAATCCTCCAAACAAACACAGAAAACCCCTAAGGTTTGGGCAGTTACTCCTGAGTTTTGAGTTCTTTATTTTATCAGAGGTTCTTTGCCAGTTATAATTATTATGGACAACACACTTCATACTATTAGGAATCTAGCTGTCATTTAGCATTAGCTGATGTTCCTTGTATTTTACAAGATGTTTTACCATAATAGGCATGTAACACAAACAAGAGAGAACTCTGACCTGACCCAGCTCTTTTATAACAGATGCAGAACAAAGATGACCTTTTGAAATACTTCTTGGAACCTCTGAAATTGAAAAGAACAATATATCGATGTCACTAAAGATGGATGTAGAATGTAGATTTTAGGAACAGGTAGAGGAGGGAAGAAGCCAAACAGTGAGATTTGAAGAACTTACTCCGGGAAAAGTTAGAGGCAGTTTAGAATGTTTCCAAATATATTTAAATTCCCAGAAGTATCTGCTCAGAGTGCAACAGCCGCTTGTCTATATTAATAGATAAAAGCACATCGTGTGGCATGTGTAAAACAAGATGTAACCTATAGACCCCATTGACCCCAGAAGTTGCATAATGCTGTATGGTCCCACTTCCATTTCAATCAATAGCAAAAATTCCACTGAACCACAGGGCTGGGGTCTATGAAGCAGATTTTCCATTCCCCTACATCTTATATGGTCATATACATCACTGTAAAGACAGTGCAAAAAGCACATACTATCTCACTACATCAAAATGGCAGTCATTTACACTTACTTTGCACTGGTATAAATAATTTCACAAGGGTCAAGATGGCGGACAGTCTTTGGGGGTATTTTGGTGGCGGGTGCTTCCGTCTTTGGCGGCAAAGTTTATTACCCGCCACCAAAGACCATCCGCTACTGAAGCACTCTCCGCCGAATTGCCGCCGAACTCCCAGACGGGTGAGTGTAAAAAAACAACAAAAAACACGCCCTCCTCCCCCCGCAGCGGTCCCAATATTTTCCCCTTAACTTCTGGTCACCTTACTATTTTTAGAGCTCTAGCTAGTGACATCTAGCACGAATATGTGTACACGAGCTGGAAATCACTCCCATGCCTCCAAGTGAGAAGTAGCCCGTGATTAGATAAGTCAAATACCCAATGACAGTTTCAGTCAACTCTTGGTGCCTCTAACAAACCCCTTCCCCTCCCCGCCCACCACCTCTTTTCCTTAGATAAAATAATTAGTCTTGGAAACCATATGAGCTATTTAGCTGATCCTCTGGAGAACCAGGCATATATTTTAAGCTCTAATTTACATAATGGATAAAATATTTAAGATTTGCCATGCTGTAAAAAAGCACCCTGGCAGCCTTCTGTTTTCTCGGCAGAAAGACATAGAAGCACTGGCATTACCTTGCCAAAGCTGAATGCAGAGTATAGTTTAAAAGTATCAATAGCAGGCAATCCTGGAACTGCTTCAGAATTCCAGAAGCATGAATGGAGCATGTGGCTAAACAGGACTGGGTCACACATACACGGCCTAACCCATCCCTGGAGTAACTTCACTGAAGTCAGTGATGTAATACTCCTGTAAAGTAGGGGTAAGTCAGAGAAGAATCTGCAATGGTTTCAAGGAGTATAACTCAGATGGAGTATAGGTTTCCAGGCCTATTACACCAATGAACAGTATTTATTTAATCTAGCAGAGAGTAGAAATGTACATTACATTATTATTTACACGTTACACAGGGGGAAACTGAGCTTGTGAGAGGTGAAGTGAATTGCTCAAGGTCACACGGGTGAGTGGCAGAGCTGGAACTACAGCCCAGGCGTCCTGACTCTCACCAGACCTACTTACATCTGCAAAATTTGCCTGTCGATCTCACAAAAAAGGTTTCCCCACAATTCCCATTTTCAAGCAGGATGAATATACTATGAAACCTTCCTTTTTGTGGCGCTGCTTCATATTTTCCACTCCGGAAGCAGAAGTGCAAAGGGCACATGAAAATACAAAACAATTTAAAATGGAGAGTTTAACCACACATTTTTTATACAGGTTTATGCTGGGTTTGTTTTGATTTTTAAGTGAAATTTCAGGTCAATTATTATTTTATCTAATGTAATCCAATCTATCTAAGCTATTTCTAATCTATCCATTTATCTAGCTAAGTTATTTCTAGTTCTCACTCTCTCTCTCTCTCTCTCTCTCTCTCTCATTTCTAAAGTACCTAACACAGTAGCATCTGTCCACCAGATAAATATATCTTATTTTATCTAGGCCCATATTTCTAAGCCCACAATCACCATTGCTTTCTGACGATAGCAGCCATCAACCCAAGGCTGTTAACTTGTGACTTAGACTAAGCAAATATTTTAAGATCAAAGTTCAGGCAGCTAAGAGATGACTGCTCCTTACACAGCTCAGTTGAGCTTGTTTCTTTTGCACTCTCTATTCTTACATAACCTCAGTCTTGTTTTTCAGGCAGCTACCAAACATGCTTTTAGCAGTCGGCCACAGGTCAATTACAAAGCAGTCCCAGTTTCCTGAATGAGAAGTTTGCAGTGGGTATCTGCGGACCACAAAGAAGAGAGGCATTTCCCAGGAGCTATTGGAGTACAAATTTCCTTAATTAAAATGAAAAAGCCATCATGAAAATGGAGCAGGAGGGAGCTGGGGAGGAAGGGATAGATAAATATTTCAAGAGTATTTTCAAACAGAGCCATCCAAGGCCCAGTAAAAAACACCGCTTGGTAGATTGTGTTTGGGATCTGAAAGTGAAGCTAATTCAATGTAATGAGAGGTGAATGATACTCAAGGCACTTCCACTGCCACTGGAGACCCCTTACAAATGATTTTGTTCTTTCAGTTATTAATTTTTTATGAAGTTTAATAGGCCTGCAGCCTAGAGACCTGCCTGGGTGTTGATTAACTTCATATTTTCTCTCATTAATGTGGAATCTGATTAGCCCACGTTACAAGCATTTCATCTGACTTGGCAAATGGCATTGTTCTGATATTAGAAATTACAAGTTTACTTCGTCTGAGGAAACAAAATGTTCCCCCACCCCAAGTCCCATGCCTCCCATCACTTCGTTACAGGGAGCCTTGCAGCTGAAGGGCGCCTGTCTGTTTAAAATTCCTCCTGACGGGAGCAGGCTAGGATTGCTGAGTGAATAATAGCACGCTAATGCATTGCAGTGGAACAGCTCCAGCAGGCAAGTCTCTTCTTGCATTCCGAAATGGTTAGGTGCTTTGCTGCTGGCTCAGCGCAAGGAGGTAGCTGGTAGAGGGAAACAGAACCCTTAACGTCTAGGCAACACCTAATGACTATTTGGCTGCCAATGCAAAATAGTAGCAGTTTAGGTCCCACCACAAAATTCCACCACCAAATATATATAAAACACTGGTTGGTTGGATGAACCAGAAAGCCAAGGAATGATTAGGCTGAAAGCCATCTAATTCATACAGGGGTCCCTCCAGCTCAAGTCAGAAGCATGTTGTTGGCATAGGAAGAAGTGAAGTTTGTACTCCTGCTGCCTGGACTGTATCTGTTCTGTGGACAAGCCGAGAACTTCATTCTGGTATTTTTCACTTTGTCCTAACACGTCACAGGTTCTCTTCATTCTCAGCTCTCTCAGAGTCACCGTCTAAATAACTTTAAAATGACTGTTAAAATAAAAATATGTATATATAGAAAAAATACCACAGGAAAACTCGAGCACAATGCATAACAGACATGGGCCCACAGCTACATCAGCATTCTTCATAACATGCTCACAGTAGCTCTCTGACTTGTTGGCAGTGTGATTAATTCACTGCAGCAAAATAGCTCTTCATTCATAGCAGAGCTGAGCCAAAAGACAAGGGTTTGAGGGCCAGCCCAGTGGTCTAGTGACTGACTGGAATTCAGGCCCCAGACTCCACAAGCCAGCAGGGGATGGGACACTGTGTAGAAATAATGCTTGTATAGCTTCCCAAGGGGTGGGGTAAGTATTGAGTATTGGAGGGAAGTCATGCAGCCCTCATCGCCATAAAGAATCAACTGGCTTTATCTAAGTCCTTTGAGGAGAGAATATATGGGGCAATTTAGGTTTTCCAGAGGAACGCTGGTAGCCCTTTTCAATAAGAACAATTTGTTGATTCACTAAATAGGTGCAATGAAGTGTAAGAGTGGGTTATCAAAGCTGCCTGGAGGATTTTGGGGTAACGGAGCATCCCACTTCTTTGGGTGGCTTTAAAAATATCCGAACTGGTGAAACATTTTCCATTATAATAATATGGACAGAAAAGTTAATGAAATTTTGAAGACAGTTTGCAAAGTTTAACAGAAGTTCAAGAAAAACACCCTGCAAGTAAATCAGCAGTAAATGGTTGGGCTTTTATCTCAGTGACATAGATATGAGAGTATGACTATGCTTATAATATGCTAAGATGCATGGCTTTTTGCATCAAGCCCTGGTTTTGTGTTTTCTGTGTTGAGTTTTTTAAAAAAAATGCCTTAATGAATGAGCCAAGTGATTCCAGCTAATGGCTAGAGCTGAAAAACACCCTTTGATAATCCCAAGTGAATAATGTTGTCTCAACAGACTAACGGAGTCTTTTACCTGTCTGACACTATTATAGATGTTGTTAGTTAACAAGGGTAGTCAGAGGTTTCAGTGTAGGCATTAAGTGAGATTGCTCGGGTCATTATTAATTATGCAAATTCTCCATCTTCTGTCAGAACACAGAATTAAGTAAACACGAATGGATCAAACTGCTATGCAATGGAAACTTTATGGTAATAAAGCAAAGTGCTTGGCAGGAGGTGGCACTTACATTAATCTTCGGTGGATGGGGGAATGCAGAGGCTTGAAAAAATTTGTTGTTGCTCAGTGCATAGTGCAGCAGGGAACATTATTATTTATAGTGGATTATACTAGCACCCAGAGGCCCCCATGATCTTGGCATTACATATATGCATATTAAGAGGCAGTCCCTGGCCAGAAGAGCTTGCAATCTAAATAGACAAAAACTGGGAGGGGAAATGGAGACAAAGAAGTAAAACAGCTTGCCCAATAAAACAAAAGTGGTCATTAGCCGAGGTGGGAATAAACCCAAATGTTCTGACTCCCTGTTCAGAGCCCTACCCACTGGACCATGCTACATTCCAGAACTACACAAAGGATACAAGAGAGGTGTCATTAGTCACTTGCAACTTGCAGTACACAGGGTAGCCTTAACACAAGCAACACACAGCACCCAGAGTGGCCGGTAACAACAAGAATATCAGATTCACTGCAGATACAAAAAAAATTACTATGTCTCTCACTGCCCAGGCTGTGGCAGCAGCCCAGGAGGAGTGTCTTGTCTAGTCCTTAGAAAAATGGGTTAGTAATCAGCATTCATGGGTTGTATTCCTGGCCCTGCCACTGATTCGCTGTGTGACCTTTGGTGAGTTTCCTAATTTTTATGTGTCTCAGCTTCTTTATCTGTGAATTGGATAAATAACACCTTTGTAGCTCACAGGACAATTAGGCTTAATTACTGCACTGTAATTAATGCTATAAAATGCTTTGAGAGCTTCAGCTGATAGATGCTACAGAAGTGGAAGGAAATAACAGTTCTTACTACCCACCCTCTGGGTGGTACAGGGAAGGAAATTCCTCCAGTGGCCATAAGAGGAACATTCCAGCTTTGGAATGAAGAATGTATGCTGCTGTGAGAGTGACAGAGAGGGCTTTCAAAGAGAACTGTCTGGACCACGAGGATTCTGTTTTCCAAAAAAAAAAAAAAAGGAGGTTACAAAATTTGCTTTTGTTCCACATGGGAATTTTTCACATCACAAAAAAAAAAAAAAAAGAAAGAAAAAAGGGAGCAAAAAGCTCACCAGAGAGAGATATCCCATAGTTGTCCTTGCTCTGCCTGATTTGAAGTCAGGCCTTGAAACTAGGTTTTTCACATCCCAGGTTCATGGCCTAACAACCAGGCTATAGGCTATTCTAGGTGAGGTCTGTCTGTCTCTCTCTCTCCCTCCTCCTCCTCCCTTCTCCCACTGCCTCACCAAAGAAACACTTTAGTCAAAAGCCCAATACATTTTGGTTTCAATGAATTGATGTTTTCCCGTGAAAACACATTTAATCCAAAATTTCCCAACCAGCTCTATTTTTGAATGTGACAGAATTGGAGAGGACTTCAGAACTCCTCTGCCACATGAAAAGGCCACAGCCTTTCTGTTGCAGTAAAAATAGACCTGATTTTTCAGTGTGTAGTACAGAAAAGAGGGATAGCTCAGTGGCTTGAGCATTGGTCTGCTAAAGCTAGCATTGTTAGTTCAATCCTTGAGGGTTCCATTTAGGAAACTGGTGTAAAAATCTGTCTGGGGATTAGCCCTGCTTTGAGCAGGGGGGTGGATGAGATGATTTCCTGAGGTCCCTTTCAATTCTGTGAAAAGAAAGAAAATTAAAAAACACGTTTTAAGGCCAGCTGCAAGCAACACTTGCTGCAGAGCACCACTTGTAGATAGGGGTGGAGAGAGAAAAAGACCTCTATACATCTACTTAGAAGTGGTAACTCTTTCCCCTCAATAAAAGATCAATCTTACATCAGACACCTAGCACTGTTGTTTCAATATGTGGCAACACACTCTTTGCCGCTGCCATCTCACAAGATGGATGTCAGATCCATAACGATGTATATAATTCAAGATGGCATAGAAACAGATGGGTTTTGCATTGAACATGTTTATTTATTTATTGCAAGACTTAACCATGTCATTTGCTGTCACTGTGCCCTTGTGAAATCCTGGCCAGAAATCAATTTGATGTTCAGTGTCAAACAGCTTTCTTTAATGGCTCCAGATAAGTTTTTTTGTATATTCCATGCTGGAGGAGTTATGTACACGCCATCGGGGGGTCAACAACAAAGAACTCTCCATTATCAAGTTATGCACAAAATTTCAAGCAAATTTGTGTACTGCTTCAGCACATCGGCAGCAATATCATTATGCAATGTGCTCCCACGAAGCTCCTCTTAGGTCTCTTCCAGAAATGGACATTCTAACTGGCACCTTCTGAAAATGCCTGAAGGATATGAGAAAGCCATAGGCTTTCAATGGGGCTTCAGGGATCAAACAGTGCAGTTTGCAAAGGACTTCAGATCCAACATTTTTTTCTTAAGAAACAGGGTATCTTGAGCAAACTGATTAGACTGTATGCTATTTGGGGCAAGAATTACTGTTTTACTCTGTGTGCTGTGCACACCATCAATCGAGGAATAGCAGTAAAGGAATGTGCAATACAATACAACGTATCGTCCTGCTTGGCACAAGGAGAATGATTTCTTGAGACATTGAAGAAAGATGAAAGGAGCAAAAGAATCGTTAAAGCACAGAGAGGCTTGCAAGGCCCTCAGGGGAGGAGTGGTTATATCAGTGATTTCAGAATGTAAGCTACCCGGACAGGGACTGTCCTTTCATCCGTGTTTGTACAGGGCCTGGCACAATGAGGTGCCAATTCTCACTGGAGTGTTTGGGCTCTGAAATAATAACAATAATAATAATAATAAACACATTGTATTGTATGTGCTGTGCCATAGTGAAAAGGATGGAAAGCAAAATGGAAGAGCTGAGAGGACCAGTGGTCAGCTGCACAGTCATAAAGCTTCCTGAAACCGCAAGCCTCAACAGACCCAAATGTTGAGATAGATGCTAAGCTGAAGAATTACCTACAAAACAACCCCTTCTGGCTGCAGAGAGAGCAGCATGCACAATAGAGTTATGCAATACAATAATTATATAACAGTTATATTGTTATTACACCCACAACATTTCTACAAAAAGAACAGGAGCTCTTGTGTCAGCTTAGAGACTAACAAATTTATGTGAGCATAAGCTTTTGTGGGCTACAAAAGCTTATGCTCACATAAATGTGTTAGTCTCTAAGGTGCCACAAGTACTCCTGTTCTTTTTGCAGATCCAGTGTAGCGCGGCTGCTACTCTGAAACAATGCTTCTAAACATTCTGAAAGGTTTTATATTCTAGCATCATCATTGTAATTGTAGATTTCCAAATGGATTAATGGATTTTCTATCAACATCTGATTGGTGCTTTTGCCTGTCTCTCTGCAAAGGACTTAAACCTGCATGTGTGCCACATCATGCTGTGATCTTGTCAGATCTCACCACCTGGGTAGGGTCAAGCTGTGTCAATATTTTCATTGAAGGCCTCTCAGAAACACCATAGTAGTGCTGGTAATTCAGAAGGTCGAGAAGTCGAGGCTGGATATTAGAAAAAACTTTCTGACTAGGAGAGTGGTGAAGTATTGGAATGGGTTACCTAGGGAGGTGGTAGAATCTCCATCTTTAGAGCTATTTAAGGTCCGGCTAGACCGCACCCTGGCTGGGATTATTTAGGGAAAGTGGTCCTGCCTTTAGCAGGGGGTTGGACTAGATGACCTCATGAGGTCCCTTCCAACTTTTTGATTCTATGATTCTATAAGGTGACTCTTCTCATTCGAGTGCTGATGCCAGTGCCCCAGAATGGTGGCAGGAGGGACTGTTCTGTCCTTTGAAGGAAGTATACAAGCAAAGTTCTGAGGACTTTTGGTTATTAAAGATTCCATAGCAGTTCCGGTGGACTTTTAAGTCTGGTGTCCTGGCCAAATTCAAACAAAATCAGTGACATCCTGCCTCCCTAAAGTTCCTCCTGGAGTTTTAATTGGAGACAGAATTATTTCTGCCCAATAGCATTGCTGTGTTTCACCTCACTTGATTGTGTTCCCTTTGGTGGCTAAAATGCTCCCTTTGTGAATCTGTTGGGCTTTGGGATCAAAGATCTAGTACAGAACAAACACAAGATTGTTATTCTCAGCTCGAGTCAGCTCCCCCATGGGACATATCATTTCCTTTCAGATTCCATTCTGTCTCACCCCTTCAAACTAAATGGTTAAAAGCTGTTACTATTTATAATCTGAATTCACGTTTAATCACTGTCAGACTGTCCAGCTTGACACAGGCTCCCTGGGGAGACCAAGCGTGGAGAATGAATTCCCCTCTTGTTGCCAAAGGTGCTCTCCCCAGGACAGTGTTGAGGCAGGATGGAAAAGCTGTTTGTATGGGAAACAATTCAGGACATAAATAGATGGCTTCATCTCTGGAGAGGACATATTTGGTATATTTCCACCTGCACAAAAATTATTTAAAAAGAAAAAATGCAAGTGAATACATTTTAAAGCCAAATATTTTAGCACTATTTTTTTTACTCTTCTTCTAAGATGTAAGTTCAGGGTTTACAGCTTTCTCTTGAGGAGCTGTTACTCAGCACCAAATGCAGCATAAAGAATGCAAAGGTTACAGCTCCTTGAACAGTTTAGGCATTAGTGACTATGGGTACGTCTACACGATGGGATTATTCAGATTTTACATAAACCAGTTTTATAAAACAGATGGTATAAAGTCGAGTGCATGCGGCCACACTGAGCACATTATATTGGAGGTGGTGCGTCATCGGTCCGGCTTAGCGTCGATTTCTGAGCATTGCACTGGGGTAGTCTATTCTATACTTTCCATATTCCCGCGTCTTCCCTGCGCACTGAATTAACTGGATGAGAGCAGTGGCTATGGAAAATTTGTTATGCTAGGTGTTCTGGGTAATTGGTCATTAAGCATTTCTTGCTCCGGAATGCAACGCAGACAATTCATTTTCGCTCTTTTCCCGGATGCCCTGGCAGACACATACGAGCAACATGAAACATTCAGACTTTTTTTACAGTCACCGAGTTGTGAGGATGCAGCGGACAGCGGCGATATATCCACACTACCAAGCAGCATTTATTGCTTGCTGATAAGCAAGGATGGTCCAGTGTTCTTACATCTGCTGCACTGTAAATGGCAATCGAGATGACAGTTGCTGATTACGGTACGGTCTGCGCTATATTGGTGTCTGGCTGAGATCAGTTGGGGTGAAAGATAAACTGAGACATAATCCTGAGTAATCTCTTTGGTTTAAATAGATGTCAGTCCTGCTAGATATGGGGCAGTGTGCTTAGA